>NW_004955455.1:4622341-4624075 GCF_000276665.1 Chinchilla lanigera
CGAGCAGGCGGGCCCTTTGGTGGCTCCGCGCCCACATTGGGCTGCGCGCGCCCCCTGGTGGCCACGAAGAACCCTTGGGAGCAGGAAGGGGGCGGAACCCGAGTCGCAGAGCTGTGTGGAAAGTTAGAGAGGGGAGGCGCTCGCTAGCCAGCGGGTTTGTGACTCAGAAAGCGGAGCCTGGCACAGAGTAGACGGTGGAAGGTAGCTGGACAAGGCAGCCTGCGGAGACGGAGAGACAATCGGCCTGAAAAAGGCAGGAGCGAGGAACGTTTGGGGGCCTAACGGGTGGCTCTTGCTCTGTGGCGGCATGAGGGATGCACCGTGTGACCAGGACCGCGTCACGCCCCTCTCTTCCCGTCGGTATCCTTTTCTCCGCAGGTCCAAACAGCAGCAAGCAGAGAACCACAGGTTGACATGGGAGGCACATGGAGAGGATTGAGGCAAGGGTCTCAAAGGGGCAGGGAGGGGCTGAGGATTTAGCTCAGCGGCAAAGCGCCTGCCTGGCAAGTGCAAGGTCGTGAGTTCGATTCCTGGTACCGGAAGAAAAACAACAACAAAAGAAAAAAAGACTATTAGCTTCCTTGCCGGGCGTGGTGGCGCACGTCTGTAGTCCCAGCACTCGGGAGGCTGAGGTAGGAGGATCGTTGCGAGTTCGAGACCAGCCTGGGCTGCAAAGTGAGCTCAAGGCCAGCCTGAACTGCATATTAAGGCCCTGTCTCAAAAAGACAAAAATCAACTCCATGTGGATTAAAAACCTAAACATGAAGCCAAGTATGGTGATACATACCGGTGATTTTTGGGGAACTGAGGCAGGAGGATACCAAATTGGAGCTCAGCTTGGGTCTTCGTGACTTATACCCTATTGCAAAATAAAAATAAAAAGGCTTGGAATGTAGTTCAGTGCAAAGGCACTGGGTTCAATCCCAGTACCACAAAACAAACAAACAAACAAAACTGAACATGAAAAGTAAAACTTTAAGCCAGGTGTGGTGGTGCATGTCTATTAATCCCAGCAGTTTGGGAGGTTTAAGGCAGAGGTTCAAGGCTGACCTGGGGTACATAGTGAGTTCAAAGCCAGCCTGAACTATGCAGCGAGATCCTGCCTCACAAACAAACAAAAAACAACAACAACAATAAAAAACTAAACATTTCTTATAAAGAAACAGGAGGTTATTTTCATTACTTCAAAATTATTTTCTATAATATAAAAGCAGCTTGCAGAGGAAAATATTTCAAAATGTATCACAAACAAAAAAAACCTTTAAACATTTCTTATAAAGAAACAGGAGATTGTTTTCATTACTTCAAGATTATTTTTGATAATATAAAAGCAGCTTGCAAAGGAAAAGATTTAAAAATGTATCCACAATAAAATGAAAAGCTTCTGTTATAACACAGTAGTAAAATGTCTGAGCAAGCACCAAGCTAGAAGACATTTGCAGGCTATTCATATGCAGAATATATAAGTACATGGATATCTGTACAAGATATAAATAGGCACTGGACAAAAGAGAAAGGAAGAATGGTCAATAAATATAAAAAGAGCCAGGCCTGGTGGAGCTTGCTTGTGATCTCAGCACTTTGGGAGGCTTAAGCAAAAGGTTCAGGCCCAGCCTTGTTAATTTAGCAGCTTAGCAAGAGCTTGTCTCAGAATTTATTTATTTTTTATTTTTTGTCTTTTAGAGACCGGGTCTTGCTATGCAGTTCAGGCTGGCCTTGAGCTCACTTTGTAGC
>NW_004955455.1:4624500-4632959 GCF_000276665.1 Chinchilla lanigera
GTGGTGGCACACATCTGTAATCCCAACACTCAGGAGGCTGAGGCAGGAGGATTACCACAAGTTCCCGGCTACCCTGGGCTACATAGTGAGTTCAAGGCCAGCCTGGACTACATAGCAAGACTTTATCTAAAAAAAAAAAAAAATCCAATCTAATTATTAATCATAATTAGAAATAATATCAGTCAAGTCATATTATATCAGAGATCAGGTGGTAAAATTTAAAAATCTGACGGTGCAGCCAGATATAGTGGTACATACCTATAATTCCCCTTCTCAGGAGGCTAAGACAGGAGGCTCTGAGTTACATAGTGAGATCCCATCTCAAAACAACAACAGAAATCTGACAATGCCAAGTGCTGGAGGAATGGAATATGTGTACTGCTGATGATGCTGGTGTAATACAGCCATATTGGAAAACTATTTTATATGAAATAAAACTGGAAGTGAACATACTTAGAGTGATTCTCCACACAGACTGAACATTAAGGATCTTTTAAAAGTACTGACATCCAACACCAGATCAACAGAATCATTATCTCTGGAGGTGGGCCTTTGTTTCTGTTAGTTTTCTTTTTGGTGCTGGGAATTGAACTCAGGACCTCGCACTTTCCATGCAGGTGCTTGTGCTGCTGAGCCACATCTCCAGCCTCAATGTTCCTGTTAGTTATAAAAGGCTTGCACAGATAATTGTGCAGCCCTGGCTCAGAACCCTGCCCCTCCCCACCAATATGCAGAGCAGCACTTTTGCACTGTGAAAGACTAGAAATAGCCTAAAAGAAGAAGAGATAAATTGTGGTATCTTCATGTGTAGGATATCATACAAGAAGAAAAACATGAATGGGCTAGTTATGGTTGGCACCATGGATAATTTCTACAGAATGCTGAGCACGAATGCAAGTTTCCAAATAACGCATACTAATTGTGTAAGTTCAAAAACATCAGGACCTCTAAGATCAGCACACACGTCAGTTTTGTTTTATATGCCAGCAGGAAACAGTCTGAAAAGAAAATGAGGACAATCCCAATTTTAATAGTGCCCAAAGTAATAAAATACCTTGGGATAAATATAAACAAGGAGGTGAGAGACTTGTGCACTGAAAATTACAAGGTGCTGCTGAAATAAATTAAAGACAACTTTTAATTCCTACATAAATGAAAAGACATTCCTACTAATATATTGTTAAGATGATAGCAATATGATTCAAAGCAATCTACAGATTTGATGCAATCCATACCAAAGTTCTAGTGATTTTTTTTTCCAGTCCCAAGAATCAAACTCACGACCTTGCGCTTGCCAAGCAGGCACTGTGCTGCTGATCCCCAGCCCCTCTAGTGATTTTTTTTTAATAAATGGGAAAAAACTATCCTAAAATTTATATGGATTGTAAGGGACCCCAAAATAGCCAAAACATAGTGGAAAAAAAGGAGGAGGAAGAGAAGAAAAAATTCACTCTACAAAATGACAATAATCAAAACAGTATGGTACTAAAATAAAGACAAACATAAGGACCAGTGGAATAGGACTGAGAATCCAGAAAAAAACCTCTGTAGAGTTGATGTTCAACAAAGTGCCAGGACCATGCCTGGGAGACAAAATAGTCTCCTAAACAAATGGCCGTGGGACAACTGATTAGCCATATGCAAAAAAAAAAAAAAAAAAAAATGGAGTTGGACCCTTACCTAATACCATGTACAAAAATAACTCAAAATTGATTAGCAAAGGCTAGGCATAGCTGCACATGGTGGCATATGCCTGTCTTAGACAACAATAAAGCTAGGTGTGGTAGTACACACATATAATACAGCTACTCAGGAGGCAGAGGAAGGAAGATTGCAAGTTTAAGGGCAGACTGAGCAACTTCTTAGTGAGAGTCTGCCTCTAAATTAATTAATTAATTAGTCTTTTTGAGACATGGTCTCACTATGCAGTTCAGGCTGGCCTTGAGCTCACTTTGTAGCCAAAGCGGGCCTTGAACTTGCAATGATCCTCCTGCCTCAGCCTCCAGAGTGCTGGGATTACAAGCTTGTGCCACTACGCCTGGCAATACCTCTAAATTTAAAAGCAGGGGAGCCGTGTAGCTTAGTGGTAAAGCATATGCCTAGCATGCTTGAGGACCTGGGTTCAATCCCCTGCACAAAGAAAAAGCAGTGGGGCTGGGGATTTAGCTCAGCGGCACAGCGCCTGCCCAGCAAGCGCAAGGTCATGAGTTTGATCCCCGGTACCGGAAAAAAAAAGTAAGAGGCCAGTGGCCACCAGTGGAGGAAATACTATGATAGTTCCTTAAAAAAAGGAAAAAAGAAAAACACCAAAAAACCATAAATGTTGGTGAAGATGTGGGGAAATTTGAACCCTTGTCCATTATTGGGAATTTTTCAAAAAGTTAAAACATAGAATTAACATATGACTCAGCAATTCTACTCCTAGTTATATACCCTTAAAAACTGAAATCAGCTACACAAACAAATATGTGTACGCCAGTGATCACAGCAGCAGTACACATAATAGTCAAAAGATGGAAACAACTCGATTGTCCGTAAATGAATGAATGAACAATTCACAATACACATACAATGGAATATTATTCAGCCACAAAAGGAATAAAGTAACGAATGATACATGCTACAGCATGGATGAACCGTGGAAACATTATGCTAAGAATGCAGACACTAAATGTCACATTTTATGATTCCTTTTATATGAAATATTCAGAATTAGCAAATTTATAGACAGAAACATTATCTGTGACACAGAGACTAGGGAGAATGATGAGAGAGTGCTCATTGTAATATAGTTTCCTTTCTGGAACTACACGGAGGTGATCTTTGCACAACATTATGTATGCAACGAATGCCACTGAATGCCTTTCTTTCTTGCCTGCTTGCTTGCTTGCTTTGCAGGACTGGAGAACTGAACCTAGGGCCCCACACATTAGGCAAGCAATCTACCCCTGAGCTATATCCCGGCCCTTTAAAATTTTTATTTTGAGACAGGATCTTGCTAAGTTGCCCAGGATGTCAGTTTCTCAACTGACCTAGAACTTGAGGTCCTTCTGCCTCAGCCTCCTGAGTAACTGGGATTTCAGACATGTGCCACCACACCCGGGTGTACAAAAAAAAAAAAAAGACACTTTAAAATGGTTAATTTTATGTTTTATGAATTTTACCTTAATTTAAAAACGCCAACATGCAGTACTGACTATATTATTTAGGAATGTTTTCATAGGTAACAGAACTATGAGGAAAATCAAAGGAATGAAAAACACAAAATTCAGTTCACCACAGCGGGATGTAATTAGGGAGGAGTACCTAGGTGCTTTCAGTGGTGTTGGGGACATTCTTTTTTTTCTTTTTTTTTTTTTTTTGGCAGTGTTAGAGATCAAACCCAACACCTCATGCATGATAAATATGCACTTTATACTGAGCTGTCCCCCCAACCTAACATTCTGGTTTTTTGTTTGTTTTGAGACGGGATCTCACAATGTAGTTGAAGCTGGTCTTGAACTCATTGTGTAGTTCAGGCTGACCTTGAACACCTGGAAATCCTCCTGCCTCAGCCTCCTGAGTGCTGGGGTTACAGGTGTGTGGCACCATGTCGGGGTTCTAACATGCTGCTTTTAAATCTCATGAGTATTCATTGCAACATTCTTTACAGATACTCCTCCTTTACCAACCTACCTGTGTAACGACTGTTTGGGCTTATGACCTGCCACTTGGACTGATGACCTGTGTTTTTTTGTTGTTGTTATACAGTTCTATACATCTTGTTGGTGGAGCCTCAATGTCTTTTTTTTTGTACAGTGTACTTTGTTTATACAGTACTGTAATTTTTGTATTTTTTTTTCCAGTACCCGGAATCGAACACACAACCTTGCACTTGCCAGGCAGGAGCTGTGCCGCTGAGCTAAATTCCCAGCCTCTGTATTGTATAATACAGTCCTGTAGGTTTTTTTCTGTTATACATTACAGTACTGCATGTAAGAGTTATGCAAATGAAAGCAAAGTCATCAAGTTGGAGTTTTCTCTGATCACTTCTTCGTTCTAAATATTCTTTTTTTTTTTTTTTTTTCAGGGATCGAACTCAGGACCTTGCACTTGCCAGGCAGGTGCTTGTGCCACTGAGCTATATCCCCAGCCCCTCACTTCTTCGTTCTGAATATTGTAATGTCCGTACTGTAAACGGTTCCTCATTTAGCGACCAGTCCATTTAGTGACCTAGTTGCAGGAATAGAATTCAGTTGTTAAACGAGGAATGTCCGTATTCATTGCGTATATGACCAACATTCTTTTATACACGTGAAATCACTCTTCATGGCTGCAAAATGCACTCTGGAGGCTTCTCCATTTCTGTGGACAGTCTTGCTTCTTCCATTCTCTGAAGGTCTCAGCCCATCTGTCAGACCCAGTGGAAGGGCTGCAAGGATGCACCCTGTCACCAGCCCACCTGTTGGCTCCGTCATCTGCCTGTGCCGGTTCCACTACTCGCTCCTACTCCCCACCCCGCCTACCAGGGCAGAGCGTCCTCATCACCCCAACACACACCACACTGGGACGCAGCGGCTTGCTCACACTTGTCTTTACCTAGAGCACATTTTGGCATCCTAATAGCCACACCCTAGCCTTCCATCAGCACAGCTGAGCTCCGTCACACTCGGTGTGCCCAGAGGTACCGTGCGGTCCATCTTCCTACAGGGTAACGCTTGGTTTTCCTGGAAGGCAGGAGGCGGAGGATGTCCCATGTAGCCCAGCTGAGCCAGGCCCTTGCTGCTGTGGGGCGGATAGGGGGTCTGTGGAAGAGCAGCGAAGACCAGTGCAGCTTCTGGGGGTGCAGGAGGTGTAAGCCCAGGAAGGAAGGCAGCCAGGACAGGGAACTGAGTCCAAGGAGATGAGTGACTACAAGCCCTGCCTGGAGTAGAATGTCTGAGGAGGCCCCTAGGAGGCAGGCCACCCGCTCCCAGGAGTGGACAGACAGGGTGCTCGACCCTCAGGCCCCCTGGGAGCAGCCAACCCTAACAGATCCCAGCATGCTTGACATCTGGGACAGCGTGAGGAGGGAGAGGAGAGAGGACTGTCACTTTACCGTACGTCTTCAGCCAAGCTGCTTCCCTTTGGCCTGTGTCCCCAGCTGTCACATGGGTACTTGGACGAAACGTGTTGGGAAGACTTTCCCTCAGAAGTGCTGTGATTCCAGCTAGCTTGTTTCTTGGAATATAAGCTTTCCTGGCCCTGGGCTGGACTGTAAGCTGTATGGAGGAGATGCCAGTTCCTGTGTCTGTCCTCACCCCCCAAAGTTACAGGGGGATCTAGAAACAAACAAAGCTGTTAATGAGAGTGTGGAGCACAAAATGGTTTCCCCGGTGATGGATGGAAGTTTGTTCCGTGGTAGATGATGGTAGGATGTTTTAGAATGGGTACCATGCGCCGGGCATGGCGGTGCCCGCCTGTAATCCCAGCACTTGGGAGGCTTGGGAGGCTGAGGCAGGAGGATTGTTGTGAATTCAAGACCAGCCTGGGCTACAAAGTGAGCTCAAGGCCAGCCTGAACTGCATAGTGAGACCCTGTCTCAAAAAGACAAAAGAACAATAACAAAACAAAAAAAATGGGTACCAGAATGAAGGGCGCCATGAGGCCAGTGAATCCCACGGGCGCAAGCCCTCCTCTACCCTTTCTCTGCTGTGAAGTAAGCCCTTTGACCAGGCACTAGGCTGAGCAAATGCCAAAAAAGCAGAGAGGAGCGAGGTATGGTGTTGCATGCCTGTAACCCTAGCACTCTGGGAGGTTGAGGCAGGAGGTTCTCAAGTTAGAGCCCAGCCTGGGCAATTTAGTGACTTAGTGAGACGGTGGGAATAAAAATTAAAAGAGCTAGGGATGCAGCTCAGTGTGAAGGCCCTGGGTACAATCCCCAGTAATGCAAAAACAAAATGAGAAAGTCAGAGCGAGGTATGCCCTGATTCCACAGATGGTGGTGCTCACAGAAAGACTGAAGGGCAGGGAAGGCAAATCCACATCCACAGTATTATTCGTTCCAGGGAGTGTGAAGAGAGACAATGTCTTCAAATTGCCACCAGGTGGCAGGCTGGTCGCCGGGGTGGGGGCCCCACTGGGACTCAAGATTGGTCTCCGTTTTGTAAAAAAAAGGGAGGAAGTGCTGGGCTCACAGGATCTCACCACTGGGTGGAGTTCACTGGCTGCCAGAGAGGGCTGGCCTGAGTAGGGGGGTTTTTTAGAACTTGGTGGTCCCTGAAGGCCTGTCACTTTGTAACTATGAGCCCCCAGGATGTTAAAAAAAAAGTCTTAGAAAATCAGATTGTCTCTTAATTGCCTGGGTTCATCACTCCCCCGCCCCACTTATCTGGATGCCCAGAGAGGGTGAGGGCCTCGCTCAAGATCTCACAAGGCAGATGCAGAGCAGCAGCTGACAACTGCGGTGTGTTGGGGAGGAAGGCTGGCAGGGGAGCCCCGGGCCCAGCCCTCCGAGGATAAGCTGAGAGCCGGGTCTTGCCCGCTAATGATGGTCTGCTGGGTTCCAGGCACTGGGCACAGAGCAGCATCCATGACTGGAAATGGCTTCTACCCTTGAGAGCAGAGAGTAAGACTTAACCACACAGACCACAAGATCACTTCGGGACGTGGCAAGTGGCACATGAAAGAGACAAACAGCGCTGGAGCGAGCTTGGGGCCTCCTTCAGCCTCAGCGCCAGGGACAGGAAGGCCTCTCTGAGAGGTGGTGTGTGGGTGGATGCCCGGATGGCAAGAATAGCTGGGGGCAGAAAGAGGAAATACAAACACAAAACAGTGCTACATTCTCTAGGTTGCAGGCCCTTTCCATCTATGAGCTCTTTTCATCTCATCCTGGCTGCCCAGGACAGTCAGGTTATCATTGCCGTTTTCTAGATGAGAAGTTGAAGCACTGAAGTCAGGTAACTTTTCCAGGTCATAAACCTAGGATTTAGCTGGGCATGGTGGTGCACGTCTGTAATTCCAGAACCCAAAAGGCTGAGGCAGGAGGATCTCTGTGAGATCAAGGCCAACCTGGACTACATAGTGAGCTCAAGGCCAGCTTGAACTTCATAGCAAGACCCTGTCTCAAAAACAAACAAACAAAAACCTAGGACGTGAACCCAGGTTGTCTAGCTCCAGAGTTGGTGAGCTCACCCCCACACCGGCCTACTTCTCAAAGTCACTGGTGTGGCTTTGAGTACTCAAAGTGGCTGGCAGTAGAACCTGAACCCCATCTTGGATGAAGCGGGTGGGAGCAGAAGTGGCAGGTCACACTCCCCGAGGGAAGTCTTTGGGCTTGTGCCAGCTCGCCCGTGCCAGAGCTGGAGTGGGTCTTCAACACTGTTGCTGCTTTCACGTCCCTTCTTGGTGGGGGGGAGTGGTCGGGAGGTCCCAGCTCCCTGCCCCCAGCCTCTGGGTTCACAGCTAACTGGGCCACCTCATTCTAAAGGGATTTGACTCTGAGACAACTGGAGACGGGTGAGAAAGCGCTTAGGGATTAGACACTGACACCCAGGAAGGTAGGGGACTTAATCGGGGGTTCAGGTGTGGGGAGTGGGGCTGGGAGAGGATTTGTGTCTTCACAAAGCTGAGGTGGGACTGCGGAAGTGAGGAGGAAGTGGGGCTCCCGGGGAGGAGCGGGAAGGCTCAGTTTCCCACGGTTTGTACCTTCACAGATGACCCACAATGGAAATAATACTGATCCCTCCCTCACCCGTGTGCAGCTACCGCTGTGCCAGCTGTTGTGTTGCTTGGAATTCTCACAGTGGCCCCTGGGAAAAGAGGCAAGGATTAGTTCTCTCCCCATGGCCCGGCACCCGGAGAAGGCAGGTGACCCAGGGCAGCTGGGGCCCACATGGCAGGGCTGGGAGGAGGGGAGGAGGCTTGATCAGGTCGGGGCCTTTCTGTACCGCTGCCTGTGAGCACAAGGGCTTTCCAGAGAGTTCCCGATGCCCCGGCCTGGTGGAAATGAGTGTTCCACAAATATTTGTTCAAGGCTTTAAAAGACTTTTTTTTTTTTTTTTGTCTTTTTGAGACAGGGTTTTGCTATGGAGATCAGGCTGGCCTTGAACTCACTTTGTAGTCCAGGCTGGCCTTGAACTTGCAGCAATTCTCTTGCCTCAGCCTTCCCGAGTGCTGGGATTACAGATGTGCATCACCACACCCTGCCAGGACTCTCAAATCATTTCTCGGATTTTTGTGTCACTTCCTTTTCCCCTAGCATCACCAGATCTGAGGCCAGGGCACAGGTGACAGGGGCTGTGCTCAAGCCAATGTCCTCCACTTAGTGGGGAAGCCACCAAGGCCCAGTGGGCATGGACAAGCAGCCTGGAGAGACCCCGCATTTGCTGGTTGTGAATAGTCACTGCAGCACTTGATCTCCGACACCTGTCTGTGTATGGCCCAGGCTCTGGACTCCCACACCAGTGCTCACTCACCCCTGTGGCTAAATAAGTGTGTAT
>NW_004955455.1:4633089-4696790 GCF_000276665.1 Chinchilla lanigera
TCGAACTCAGGACCTTGGGCTTGCCAGGTAGGCGCTTGTGCTGCTGAGCTATATCCCCGGCCCACCCCTGTGGCTAGAGATGCCTCCCAGAAGAATCTAAACTCTGAGGTCCCCTCTTCCAAAACTAGATCCCTCACCCCCACAGCCCTCCTAGATCCCTGTACCCCAGCAGCCTTCTTTCAGCTATTCACACACGCTTCCCTGTCAGTCCCCGGCAAGACCAGGCTCAAGACAACAGAAGGGTCTCACCTCCAGCCTGCCTGACCCAGGAGGCCAATTTCTTCCTGTTGGGCCAGGATGTCCCCTGGCACAATACAAAGGAGTCCGTGTCAAGGTCAGCAAAAAGAGGTGCTTTTGGTCGGCAGAGCCCACACTGCCTTGGGCAGATAGGGAGATCCTGGGAACAGCACTGGATTAGGACCTTGAAGGGTAAGAAGGACCCGGTAGGAGGAAACAGGACAGAACAACTCTAATAGTTAGGAGGGCAGAGGTGCATTTGAGGGACAGCAGGGAGCAGTTTGGCCTGAAATAAAAGTGCGTGGAAGGGCGTGAGTAGGGATGAGGCTGCAGGGACGCCGGGAAGAGATGGAAGGTGGCCTTGAGTGCAAGTCAGTGGGGTTGGGGTGACTTCTGAAGGACCTGGGAAGTCGCTGATGGTTCTTGAGGGGGGAACCCCAACATACCAAGCAGGGAGGCAGAATTATAGGGCAGGGGTTGGGAAACTGAGAAAAGGTGCGAGTAGGAAGGAGAGGCTTTCTCTCTTCATCAGCTCGGAGGAGTTTACCAGATTATTTATCTAGGATTTGTACTGTCAGATTATCTAGCTGTTTCACTGCGGGCCAGGCATAGGTGTCAGTAGAGGAGAAGAAGCAGGCAGAACCTGGAACCCACAAGGGGCAGAATGGAGAGAGAGTTCTTTATTGGGCTTTTATCCTGCATAATTCTAGATTTGGGGGTGAAGGTGTTGGGTGGGGTTGGGGACTGTCTCCTGTGGGGCGACTGTAACTTGGTGGCTGTGTTTTCCCAGGCATCCTCTGCAGACAGCTCCAGGCCATACAGCTCTTGGCCTGAGGGACCTGACTTGCCTACTTATTTTTATTTATTTATTTTGAGACAGAGTCTTTTTTTTTTTTTTTTTGAGACAGAGTCTTGATATGTAGTTGAGGTTGGTCTTGAACTCACTATGTAGCCCATGTTAGCCTCAAACTTGTGGCGATCCTCCTTCCTCAGTCTCCTGAGTGCTGGGATTACAAGTATGTGGCACCATACCCAGAAACCTGCCCCCTTAAAGAATCGTCCTACACTTGAGAAGCTAGGTCTGAAAGTGCCTTGTAAACTCTAAAGTGCCAGCCAACACAGGGGCTGTAATGTTTTCTTTTGAGTAGACCCTACTCTGTAAAGACTATCTCTGGGAGAGTCTTAAAGATTTTAGCCATGCCAGAAGTGGTGCTGCACACCTATGAAATCCCAGTTACTTGGGAGGCTGAGGCAGGAAGGTTGCAAGTTCAAGGCTAGCCTGGGAAACTTAGTGAGATCTGATTTCAAAGTTAAAAAAATAAAAGGGCCTGGGAATGTAGCTCAGTGTGAAGCCCTAGGTTCAATCATCAGTACTGCCCAAAAAAAGAAACAGCTCTTCACAGCATATCCAGTAAGGAAAGCAGCTCTACCCTGCCCCAAGCCAGAAGCTGATGAGCTTTAACTAGGGCAGGACTGCTGGGACTTTCAGAAAACTTTATAGAAGAGAGGGTAGGGGCCTTTAAGCTACAGGGTTGGACCGTGCAGCAGCTCTCTGGGGGAGGGTGGGCACTAGGAGCAGGGTAAAGACCTCCAGGTGTCCTTAACAGGTTTGCTGCTTCCTGCCTCTGTCTTCTACTGTCTCTGGGTGAGGAAAGAGATGGGTAGCATTTTGCTTTCTATCCCTAGCAGACTTGGGTTTTGAGGTAGTTGGGGGCACTGATCTGGGAAATTAGATGCCTATAAATTCCTCGGGCCTAGCTCTGCGTTAATTCCAGGAAGGGGAGGGTATGACTGAGTTGTGTGCCAGTTCTGGGCACTCCACATCTGTCATGCCACTAACAACTTTGGGTAAGCTGTACCCTCTTTGGGCCTCCATTTCCCCAGCTGTTGAATGAGACAAACTATGTGAGCTCTGAATGATCTATGCTTATTTCTCCCTTCCAAGGCATCACCAGCACCTGGCTGCATATGGGAGCATTTCTTTCTTTCTTTTTTTTTCTCTTTTTGAGACAGGGTCTGGCTATGCAGTTCAGGCTGGCCTTGAGCTCACTATGTAGCCCAAACTGGTCTCAAACTTCCAACCATCCTCCTGCCTCAGCCTCCCAAGTTCTGGGATTACAGGCGTGCGTCACCACGCCTGGCTATTTCGTACATTCATACATTCACTGTATGTTTATTAACAGTCCCTGTGTGCAGGCTGCTGTGCTGAGGATGAGGGGCTTGTGCGGTCTTGGATCAGTGAGAAAAGGCACTGAATCCAAGGACTTCAAGATCTAGTAGGACAGAGGCTACTAAATACGGCACATAAGGCCCAGAGTAGCCTAGCACTCTCTCTCCAGCTCTCTAGTTGTAGCCTCAACCCCCACCAACCAACAAAACCTAGCTCGTGCCATTAAGTTAGCCTGGAGTGAATGAGTCTCTCTTCCGTGTCCCCTCCCACCCCACATTTTAAGGTTCAGGTCACATGCTACTCCCTTCATGAAGCCTTCTATGATTCTTTCAATCCAAAGCAAATTCTGCCCTTTCTAAACTCCCAGACATGTGTTGCGTCTCCTCGGGACATTTCTCTCTCTTGTATTCCGGTCATGGGTGCCCAGCTCTTATCTTTGGGAGGGCATGGAGGTTGTCAGTCCACTTCTGGGGGCTACTGTGTGGAGGTGGAATTAAAATAGCAGGGGACCCAGGCAGAGCGGGAAGACCATAGAACTCAACTGAAAGAGGAAATGGCTTCATGGGCAGGAACAGTGGCTGGGGTGTGGCTGGACAGTCAGATGGTATAAGCCAGACAGGAATCTGCTGGGCTGCCGCTCTCAGACCAGAAGGTCCGTCCCACAAGTCAGACTTGCCACCACCCAGGATCCCACAGCTCTGCCCACGGGCAAGAACTGGGAAGCAGAGGAGCCGACACCAGACAGGCCTGCTTTCCTTGAGCCTCTGCTTTCACTGTGGCTTCTTCCCTGTCCACACAGAGGTGAAGGCTGGCTGGGCAGGCAGCAAAGGAAGGCTGCATAGGGCAGGCGGGGAAGCGGTTACAAGAAGGTGTTATGTGAAGTGAATTTTGTCAATTAGTTCCCCTTAGCCTAGTGCTGACTCGAGGTCTGCACTATCTCCCCTAGTTGGTGAACAAAGCCACTTGCTGATGAAATCTCTAGAAGACTGGAGAATTTGGTATTCAGACCCAAGCCTTCCGAGGGCCAGAGAAGAAGCCCATGTGTGAGGCTTTAGGAGCAGCTCCCCAAGAGCAGGGAAGTCAGGGGCAGAGGAGAGGGCTCCGGGTGGGGAGACCAGGGTCTGTGCCGCCCCAAGCCAGGCTAGCAGCAATGGGAAGGGCCAATACCACAGCGATGCTAGGGGAGATGCTAGGGGTGGGGGACATGGCCCCTCACAGGGGCATCAGGTGCCACTGTCCACGGCTGACAGAGGAGAGGAGGTAACGAGTGGGGACCTGCACTATAGTGTCTGCTCTTAGAAGAGGTCATTAGTTGAGTCGTGCCTTTCCGTAGTTCCGACGGGGAGGTGGGTCCAGGCAACTCAGGTGTCTCGCCTTAGGTCACCCTGAGCGCTGAGGGCACAGTTGAGGGCCAGCCCCAAGCTTCCTACTCTTGCGATGCCCGGTGGCTGATCGGGCTCGCCTCCAGCCACCCCCAAGGGGCAAGTGTCGTAGCCTCCAAGCTCCGCGCCCCGCCCCGCCCTGCCCCGCCCCGCCCTGGGGATCCTTTAAGAGGCGGGGCTTGGCCGCGCGCCCGGCCGCTGGGGCCGGAGGCTGGGACTTCACCGCCGCGGCAGCAGAGAACCAGCCCGAGCTCCATCAGTTGCCGCACCGCTGTGGCTGGAGCCGGAGCCGGAGCCGGGGCGGGAGCTACCATGAGCGGCAGAGTCGGCGACCTGAGTCCCAAGCAGCAGGAGGCACTGGCCAAGGTGAGCTCTCATCCTGGCCCGGGCTGGGGCGGTCGCTCTCCCGTGGAAGCAGCTGCTGCGGAGCGAGCGATGTTCCCCGCGGGAGGGCGAAGAGCGAGCAGACTTTGCTGCTGCACCTCCCTCCCTCTGCCCGCCTACCGGACCCCGGAAAGTTTGGGCACCCGGCCTCAGCCCCAAGCAGCCCTGGCGGTGCCACCTGGGAAGAAGTGGTTGCTTGGAAGCCCTCGGAGGCAGCTGAGGGCACAAAGGCAACATTCATCCCCGCGCTAGCAGGGACTGGCAGCCAGGCCGGGACAGGGGCAGGGACCCAGGTTTCCTCCCATTTCCGGGAGGTTTTCCTCTTGCGGGGGCAGCGGTTGATGGAGAGGGCCCTGGATAGCTCCTTAGGGTACGGGCAGCCTTTGCTGGGCAGCAAGTCTCTGTGCGACCTTGGGCAAAGCCCTGTCCTCCTTCCCTGTCTGCTCTTTGGGGAAAACACAGGGGAAGGCTGGGGCGACCGGTGTTGCGGGGAGCATCTCTGTGTGTGAGCCTAAGATCCCTCCCCCGACTCACACTAGTTTGAGCAGAGACCTGTCTTACTCTCTTGCAACTCAGACCTCTGCCTGTCAGGGGACTTAGGTTGATGTTTCTTGGAGGGCCAGGAGGTGACAGGCAACAGTTTCAGGGCTGGAGCCCTGCCCCACCGACTAGATCACCTCTTCTCCATTGCCCTTGGGGAGCGGGGAGGTCTGCTGTTCTCTGGGCCAGTGTAGATTGGGTCCAGCCCAGAGGTTTGGAGTCTCCACAGCTGGGCCATTTTCCACTCCTGGGAAAGGGGGACAGATGTCTCCTGCCCTGGTAGCAGTATGTGTAGGGGGCCCTGGCCCCATGAAGTTTCTCCCACCCCACCCAGCACCTTAGGAGGGCTGGATAGGAGGCTTCAGGTTTTCCTGCTGACCTGCAGGGGCAGTCAGGCAGAGGAGGGATTAAGTGGTAGTTAAACTGGAAATCGGGGCTGGGTAGGGTCCATGGTGAGGAGTAGCTTCTTGCCTATGATTTGGATTGCAGTTTCCCTGGTGTACTCCTAGCTGTTTTGGGGAGTGGGAGGGTCTGAGTACCCAGCTGACCCACGCTAGGGTCAGAGGTGGCTAATCCTCGTCGGTCCCTTCTGGAGTTGTCCTGTAGGTCTTTGGCCAGGGAAAGGTGAGTGGCTAGGGTAGGAGGCTCAAGGAGGGCACTTAGGGGCCTGCTCATCTAGAAGGCAGTGAGAGACAGGAGGAGGGTGTGGCTGTCCCCTGGGGTCACTGTTTGCTCCCTTGTTTGGCTCTACCTGAACTTTCACCTTTCATGACTTCCTGCTGGAACTGTGCCCCCCACTTGGATTGGCTGCCCCCTCCCTCTCTCACTTTTTTTTTTTTTTTTGGTCTTTTTGAGACAGGATCTTGCTGTACAGTTTAGGCTGGCCTTGAGCTCGCTTTGTAGCCCAGGCTGGTCTTGAACTCGCAACCATCCTCCTGCCTTAGCCTCCCAAGCGCTGGGATTACAGGCCTGCGCCACCACACCCGGCTCCTCTCTCACTTTTGAAGCCCTTCAAGCCCAGCTCAAATGCCACAATACTATTTTTTCATGTAGAGTCCTGAAAACACCCTCTGCCTTGCTCCCTAGCACACTTCTCATATTCCCGTGCCCAGAGGGCAGAAGACCACAGTGGAAAGAGTATGTGCTCTAGACTCAGATAGACCTGAATTTGTATCGCAGCCCTGCTTGCTACTGGCTGTTTGACCTTGGATAAGTTACTTAGCCTCTCTGAGCTTTCATTCCTTCGTCTGTAAAATGGGGATGGTGATACCTCTAGGGGCTCTGGGTGAGGCGTGAAGGATACGGAGGGAGCCAAGATCAGTGCTGCGCATGTGGGGAATGCTTGGTATAGCGACAGCTCTTGCAGTGGCATGTACCAGAGGGCCTGCTATCACGCTAGCTGAGAACTCATCCACTTGCCTCCAGACTGGGGTGCAGAGGCCTTGAAGTGAGGCAGGGGCAGTGTTGTGTTCCCTTCCTGTCCTCTCCCCTGCTACCAGGCACCCCTTGGCAAGACAGAGTGGCCCAGGCAGCACAAGTGCCCAGCCAGCATCTGCAGCACTGAACTGTGTAAGAGGGATTCAGCAGAGGCCCTCACGGAGAGTCCTGGGCAGAGGGCGGTCACGGTGGGACTGACCACTCACCCAGTTGCCTCTCCCTACAGTTTCGGGAGAATGTGCAGGACGTGTTGCCTACTCTGCCGAATCCAGATGACTATTTTCTCCTGCGCTGGCTCCGAGGTGAGGGAAGAGGGGGCCGTCTGTGGGAGGCCGGGGCAGAGGCTGGCTCTGGATACCAGAATGGTGTCCTCTGGAATCTGAGAATTTGGGGAGATCAGCCTTTAGGGTCAAAAAAGCACTTGGCAATTACAAAACTCCATCCTCCCATTGGATAGGTAGAGACACTGAGGCTCAGAGGGGTGAAGTGACTTGCTTCAAGTCACCCTCTGCAGGCAGAGGAATAGAACCCGGGTGTGTTGACTGTCAGCCCCAGGCCCTTTCCATCTACTACATAAACTGGCTTGGCTGGTGGCCGGGCAGGGTGGGGAGGGATAGACTAAGGAAAAGTGACCGTGTGGGAAATTGGGGGCAGTGCTGAGGTTAGAGGCAGAGTCCTGGGTCCTGGGGAGGCTGGCCCGCTCTGTGCCCTGATGGGTGACAGGCCTTCGCTGCTGCCGGGAGCCCAGGGAGTTTGAAGGAGGACAGTGTGCATCGTGAACATGGGGGGCTCAGACTCTTCACACGCTGCTGGGTTGCAGGGCCCGAGTTCTAGCTCAAGTTCTGCCCTGGCCTGGCACATGGGCCAAGGTCACATGTCTTCCCTGAGCAACTCCCCTGCAGAGCAAGCAGAGAACTGACGCCCTGCCTATGGCAAGCTGTGACAGGACTGTGCCCTGCATGTGGCGATGGCACATGTATGTTGCTACTAGCGTCATCAGGATCAAACTCAGCCCCATCTCCGACTCCTAAAGCCTTTCTCTTCATTTCTCCCTTCTCTTTTCCCGTGAGTCAAGGCACTTTTTTTTTTAAATTAAATTTTGGTGGTGGTAGTGGTGGTTCTGGTGATTGAAACCAGGGCTTCATGCATGCAAGGCAAGTGTTCCACCACTAAGCTAAATTCCCATCCCTTTTTTATTCATCTTGAGACACGGTCTTACTAATTTACTCAGGTTGCCCTTGAACTTGAGACTCTTCTGCCTCAGCCTCCTGAGTGGCTGGGATTACAGATATGTGCCACTGTACCCAGCTTTTTTTTTTTTTTGTATAGAAATTTTATTAACAGACATAGAAATAATGAAATGCTACTGTGTTAGATTAATAGAGCTCAAATTGTGATGTAGAATCATATCCCAAAATATTAAAGCAGTATTTATTTGTAGACACACAAATCTAGATGCCCTAGGAATCCTGGGACAAGCGAAAAACATAGTTTCCTGTTCCAGAAATTTGATAGAGCTGGCAGCTCTTGAGGGCTGACTACAAATACCTGAGAGCAGGTGAATCCAGAAGAGCGAAGTGGGGCCTCATGCACCTCTGAAAGTGTCACTTACCTATTTCCCCGAAAAAGCTGCAATCCCCACCCCCCAACTCCTCCCACCCCAACTCCACCCAGAGGGCGGAGGGGCAGCGTGGGTGTGGCAGAGGATTCAGTCAGGGTAGAGGGAATTTGGGCCCAGCACTTGTCTAAGGCTGGAGCTGGAAGCAGGTGGGTGGAGAGAGTGGGAAGACAGTGGCCTCCTTAAAGGGCCAGCTAGAAGCTGATCAAACCAGCTATGCTGCTAGGAGATGTGTGGTTGCAGAGAACCGTTGACCAGCTATGTAGTGCTCTTTTATCTAAGAAGAGCCAGGTGTGGGGTCCTGGCCGCTATTCTCCCAGACACCTAACCCTCCCTACCTCCCAAGTCCTAGGATAACCCTTCTTTGCAGGGCTTATAAGGCTTGATATATGTTCACGAAGCACACATATCATAGGACTAGCAAAAGAGCATGGACATCCTTACTTGCCAGATGAGAAAAATGGGGCTCAGAGAAGGGGAGGGACTTACCTGAAGGCACACAGCCAGTGCCAAGCAGAATCGAGGCAGAAACTGAGGGCTCCGGGCTCCTGGCCATCCTTTCCCGTACACCATCGCATCCTCTCCAGTAAGCCATAGCTGCTCCTCAAGTCAGATTCTGCTTCTTGAAACAGAGGAAGCATCTCCTTTGTATTTCATTTGTGCCTCACATTTCCTGGGCAGGAGCTCAGGCCTGGTCAGACCCTATTATGAATTTTAATCAGGGTTTTTGTTGCCTTGAAAAAACAAAACAACAACGTTTTTCTCTTTTTCCCTTTGAATCTCAAGGAGACACTTGCAAGCTGCAAAGCAGCAGAATGTCTTTCTCTAACCCAGGTGTGAGCTTTAAGTTCAGTTTTCTGCTGGCCTCCAGATATCTAAAGCAGGTACACAGGTCCTCCCTGCCTTTCCGTGCTGGGGGCTGAGCTGTGTGCATAGCAAGATATTAAAAAAGTGGAAAAAATCCTGGGAGAAAGGCAGAGCAAGTCTGAGTCTCAGCATTTTACAGCACTAAAGTGTGGGCAAAAGGGAATGCAGGGTGGCTACTGGAAGGCAGGGTTCTCTTGGAGGGCCTCAAGCCAGGCTTTGAGTTGTCCCCAAGCAGGGAAGCTGGAGGGAGCCCAGAGAGGCCTAACTTAGCCGGAATTCGGAGGGCTGGGTGAGGTGCTGCCTGGAGCAGTGGCAGCTCAGGGAGAGCCCTTGCATAAGCCCCTGGAGTTGGACCCTTACAGATAAGGGTTGACTGGAGAGTTGCTCCCAGATAAGAGTGCTCACAGTTTATCACTACTCCACCCTGCTTCCCTAGGAAGATAAGAGGAGCGGGTATCCTTTCTATGGCAGATTCCCATTTTCTGGCCCATCTCCTCCATATGAGAGGATTTTTTTTTTTTTTTTTTTTTTTTGAGACAGGGTCTCCCTATGCAGCTCAGGCTGACCTTGAACTCATTGTGTAGCCCAGGCTGACCTCCTCCTGCCTCAGCCTCCTGATCATTACAGGTGTGTACTACCACACCCAGCTGAGAAGATGTTTTGCATCTTACTTTTCAGGCTTATTAGATAGTTTGGCCAGAGGTGTTCAGCATTTTGCCCAAGGTCAGACAGAAAAGTAGAAGAGCTGGGATGCAAACGCATACTATATTCTCCTAATGTTTCCCCAGGCCGCCAGGGTGGTGCGGGAAGGGTGGTGGTCGGGAGGAATGTTCTGGGGACCAGTTCTCAAGGGTGGCTGCTGAATTCTGCCAGCATGTGTCCAGTATCCTTCGTGGCCACGGCACTGGTCAACTTTCTTGGTGTGCAGCCTCCGGGCCTCAGAGACAGGAGTGAATTTCACAACGGTAAAGTCAGGGAATGCGCTCAGCTGCTCCTGGGGAGTGATGATGCAGGAACCAGTGATAGTTCAGGGAGCAGCCTTTCTGGCCCAGGTTCTAGGGCTGTCAGCAGATCGAGATGCCAGTCAAGTCCATGGATCATGTCTAGCTAGGAGGGACCATTCAAAGGTCAGATGGCCCAAATGATTGTAATCCAGTGCTCAAAACTACTGATCTCAAAACAGTAGTATGGAGATGAAACCTGATAGGGATGGATTAAAGGTCCCACCCCTCCCTGTATGGAACGGAGGCTTAGTGGCAGCACAGGTGCAAAGGATTTGGGGTTTCAGTTGACTCTAAACTCCACCTGAGGATGTTACCATTGCCCAGAGCATTCTTAGGCTTTATTGGAAAAGGAAAACACTGGGAGTGTGCTTGGCTCTGATAGCTTGCTCCAAGAGAGGCTGCGGCAAGCTGGAAAACATCCAAAGAGAGGTTATTTGGATGAAGCTGAGCAGGAGGAATGGTTAAAAGTTCCAAGGATATCCAGCATGGTAGTAGGGAAGATCTGAGGTGACAGCCTAGAATTTGCCGGTGCTGCAAGGGTAGTCATGTGCCTATGGAAGCAGCCCTGTTCTCCGAGTGTCCCTAAAGTGAAGCTCAGCTTAGTAAGAGAAGTAAGTGTAGATGGCAGCTGTAATTGTCTGGGAACAAGTGGCCCTGGGAAACTGTGAGGTCATTGTGTTCAGATTTGAGCAGAATAACTTGGGGTTCAAGCATACAATAAAGCAAACTTTTAATTCTGCTTTCCAGGAATGCTTTATGTTCCTTTGAGGTATGTGTTGGTCCTTTTAAGGGCATGGAGGGACTGACTGGAGGCTTATCCACGCCTCTCCCTCGCTGGGATGTGCTGCCAGCTCCACCCTAGGTTACAGGGCAGCTGTGTTCACCTTTGAACTGTGGGTCAGTTTCTCAGCGTTGGATATTAGACTGTGGAGGAGATAAAGTTTTCTGTGTAAGGGCGAAGGCCAAATGATAAAGGTCCAGGGTTCAGTTTCCCTGAGAAGCACTCTCTACCTGATTGGATCCATAGGGTAAAGCTCTCCTGAGTCTGAGGTTGCACTACTGCCCCTGGAAATTCCCTGAAGTTGACCTCCTCTCTCAACAAGCCCAGGGGTTATGGTGTTCTAGAAGCCCTTAGAGGAGAGCCTTATGTTAGCTACCACATGTAGCTAACATGGTATGACCCGTGTACCTAGCAAGGGATGACCTGAGAGTCAGCTGGGGAGATGCCCAAGAGGACTTGGCCTCAGCAAGGGAAAAGGTTAATTCCTACATCCTTGCATGCTCAGGTCACCAGCCTAACCCTTACCACATTTTCTTGTTACAGCAAGAAGTTTTGACCTGCAGAAGTCAGAGGCCATGTTACGGAAGGTGAGAGTTGTTTGGCTTTTCGCCTCAGTTTCCCCCCATCAGAGGCACACCTTGCTTGGATTCTTTTGCCCCCCCTCACTCACCCTGATGGCAGCCTTTGGCTTGTGTGACATATCTTGAGTATTAGCTGACCACTATTGCCTGATCCTTGCGGGACAAAGTGCAATCCCTTCCTGGGAAATGCAGAGCTTTCATAGTTCTGGACCAGCTAAGAATGATAATCTGCTGCGCTGAGACTTCTAAAACAGGCAGGACTGGGGCTGGGGATTTAGCTCAGTGGCAAAGCGCCTGCCTGGCAAGCGCAAGGTCGTGAGTTTGGTTCCCGGTGCCGGAGAAAAAACAAAAACAAAAACAAAAAAAAAAAAATAAATAAATAAAACAGGCAGGACTTTCTTTTCCACTCTTACCTGCTACCTTCTAGTGAGCAATTGTGGTCGAGTGGTGGTTTATGCTGTCATTTATTGCTAAATGCTTAGTAAGGATTCCTCCCCATCTCCTACTTTTAAAAATCTCTTTGTGGCTGGGCATAGTGGCACACACCCATAATCCCTGCACTTCAGAGGCTGAGGCAGGAGGATTGCCATGAGTTTGAGGCCAGCCTGGGCTACATAGTGAGTTCAAGGCCAGCCTGAACTACAAAGCAAGACACTCTCTCCAAAAAATAAATAAAAATAAAACAAATCTCTCTGTGTTTGCAGCATGTGGAATTCCGAAAGCAAAAGGACATTGATAATATCATTAGCTGGCAGCCTCCAGAGGTGAGGACAAATGATCCTGCCCACCCCTGTGCTGATACTATTAGATCCGTGGCCAGTGTCATGGACCTGTTGGACGACCTTCAGAGAACAAGTCTGACCATGTCATGGGAGCTCTGATGGCTACCAGAATGGGTATCTGTTGGCACCCAGAGATGGGATGTGGAGGGATAGACTGATGAACCCAGAGTAATGTGCTGCAATCCAGGGAAGGCACAGATGTGCCAGGCCTGCCCACCAGGTACTTCCTCTCCATTGTGCCCAGGTGATCCAGCAGTACTTGTCAGGGGGCATGTGCGGCTATGACCTGGAGGGCTGCCCGGTCTGGTACGATATCATTGGGCCTCTAGATGCCAAGGGTCTGCTGTTCTCAGCCACCAAGCAGGACCTGCTCAGGACCAAGATGCGGGACTGTGAGCTGCTTCTGCAGGAGTGTTCCCGCCAGACCACAAAGGTGGGTAGATTGCTATGGTTAGGGATGAGCTGATTGTGGTGGAGATATTCGAGCAGAAGCAGAGATGTCGCAAAGGGATAGAAGCATAATCTCTGGGCTAAGGCCCAGACTTAGATTTTGTAGACCTATGAAATTGCAGTTTTAGAGTCTGATCTGATATTGCCCGTTTTTTCTTTTGTGGTGCTGGGGATTGAAACAGGGCCGTAAGCACACTAAACAAGAGCTTTACCACTGAGCTATGTTCCCTGCTTGCCAAACTTTTATTTTGCTAAACCAGGACTTAGAATGTCCATCTATTATTGCCATAATTAATACCCCAAACTATAAGAGTGGCATAATCTCAGAATAAAAGGCAGTCCTTGAAAGTTGAATAGCTTCATAGAAAACTATATTATTATTTTTTAAATCATTTATTTGGGACTACTGAACCTCTGTTATGGACCAACCCATCCTTGGGCAAATATTAGGGTACCACTGATAGATAAGCTCATGTTCTGTGATTCTGTAACTTTGTATTCAAGAGAGATTAGGAGGGGCTCGGGATATAGCTCAGTGGCATAAGCGCCTGCCTGGCAAGTGCAAGTTCCTGAGTTCCATCCCTGGTACTGCAAAAAAAAAAAAAAAAAAAAAAGAGATTAGGACAGCGATTCCCTCACAAGAAAGAGACATACCTGCAAACCTGGCCTTCTTGCATACCTCTCAGCAGGTGTAAAGATTCAGAGAAACAGGCCAGGCAAGGTGGGACATGCCTGCAATCCCAACACTCAGGAGGCTGAGGCAGGACGATCGTCATGAGTTCAAGGCCAGCTTGGACTACATAGCAAGTCCTTGTCTCAAAAACAAACAAACAAAACAATGTAATAAAATTTGGGGATTTTTCAACAGTGTCATCCTTAAATGACCATAGAGAGGCTACTGTGTGCGGAGACTCCAAGAGACCAGGAATGCAGGGGACACTTGACCTATTCATACCCTTAAGGCCCTGGATTGGACAGAGCATCTATCCCTGAGAGAGAAGTAGCTCAGGCCCAAATGCTGCTCACAGAGCACAAAGTGATTCAGAGGAAGAGGAAGGCCGCCCTGCAGGACAGAGGGGACCTCAGATGTAATCTAGATCCACCCAGTCATTTAGAGGAGAAGAAGGTGGGAATCTCAGCAGGAGGAGCCACAGTTCTAGCTGAGGGTGATTATCACTGGGAAACCCTGGACCTGGACTCTAGGTATGGGGCAATCAATACTGGCCTGAAATAGGCTGGGCTTCTGTAGTGGGACTCACTAATGTGACTTCCTGCTGTCTGTTCCCTACAGTTGGGGAAGAAAATAGAGACCATCACGATGATTTATGACTGTGAGGGCCTTGGCCTCAAGCATCTCTGGAAGCCTGCAATAGAAGCCTATGGAGAGGTGAGGGGCGGGGAGAGAGGGCCTCTTGACCAGGCTGCCCTGAGGGATGGTGCAGTGATGGGGACAAATTCTAGCCTGGAGGAAGCAAGGCCTCTTCCCCTGGCACAGAGGCCTCGGCCTGCTGGACCAGAGTGGTTTTGTTTCCACAGTTTCTCTGCATGTTTGAGGAAAATTATCCCGAAACAATGAAGCGTCTTTTTGTTGTTAAAGGTAAGTTGGGAATTCTCTGTAATCAGGCCAAAATGGGACAGAGGAACCAAAAATATTACTTGGGCCAGACTGTGGAGAGTAAAATAAGTGAGCCAAAGGAGGGGGTTAATTAAGAACATATTCCGAAGACTGACACTGACGCTTTATAGGCACAGTGTTTAGTGTATATTGCCTCCTTTGAGTCACCTAGCCAAAGGACATAGGAAGAGATCATTCGGCCTGACCCACAGCCAGACCATAAACAGGTATTGTGGCCAGGCCTGGTGGCACACACTGGGAATCCCAGAACTCTGGGAGGCTGAGGCAGATGGATCCCATGTTTGAGCCAACCCTGGGCAATTTAGCAACTTAGTGAGATCCTGTCTCAAAATAAAAAATGGGCTGGGGGTGTAGCTCAGTGAGAAGGCTCTGGGTTTAATTCTTAGTACTAAAAAACAAAAACAGCTCCCCAACCAGAAAACAAAAACAAAATCAAAACAACCTAGATACCATAGTGAACCTCACACCCTGAACTGCTGATGTGCGCTCCACTGCACCAAGGGACATGTGACTCAACATAGGGCGGGGGCGCTGCGGAGGGGTGGGTTGTGGCCTGTTAGGGCCTAGCTGACCAGTGCTTCTGGCTCACATGGCCTGGCCTCTGTTCCAGCACCCAAGCTGTTTCCTGTGGCCTATAACCTCATCAAACCCTTCCTGAGTGAGGACACTCGTAAGAAGATCATGGTTCTGGGAGGTGAGTGGCTTAGTCTCCTCAACTAGTTTGGGCTTTAGAGGCGTGACCATGGCTGCCAGGGCAAAGGCTCCCCCTGCTGGTTTGGTAGCAAGGGGATCCAGGATCAAGGAGCAAAGCTGGGGCCTTCCTATCTGTCTTCGTAAGAACTCTTTCTGTCAGACACTAGAAGCGAGCACTAGGCTGTCCATTGTAGATTCCAAGGTGAATGCAATTCCAGTCCTTGTTCTTAAAGAGCTTTTTATGGGAGAGAGATGGCCCCAAGAGAAAAAGCTAGAAGACACTAGAAAGGGCATCGAGAAGGCGCCATAGAAGTCACAGGAGCAGAGTTGCTTCTAGGTGGGGGCAATTAGGCCTGGCTTTATGTGACCAGCACCTTCCCTCTGCCAGGCCTTTGGCTAGATGCCGGGATACAGAATGAATAAGACAGAGTCTCTTAAAGAGCTCTCAGGAAAGGGAGGCACAGATATTTACCAGTATGATATGCTTAATGGAAGAAAGGGACCCATAAATTCCTGGGGGTCCTGAGCTGGGAGGAGGCAATGCCTACCTAAACTCTATGATATGGGATGAGCAAGAGTGAGTCACATGGAACAAGGTAGGGAGCCGGTCGGCAGAAGGAGGATCACTGAGCAAAGACCTTCCCCGGTTGGCACGGGCATTTGTCATGGAATGCAAGGCAGGGTGCAGCAAGAGACCCTGCAGACAGAGGCAGGCGCAAGGTTGCAGAGAATCCAGGGCACCATGTTGAGAAGCTGTGACATGACTCCACATGCTCCGGGAACCAGAGATGAACTCTTGGCAGAGGAGGTCTGCAATCAGATTTTCAAACTGAGATATTCCACAGGCAAGATCATAAAGGACAGATACCACTTGGCATACTACTGTCACGCCTTAGATTTATGACATACTTAGGAAGTAAAAAACAGAACTCAATTGACGGAATGGAGATAAGGGAGAAAGAGAAGTAAATCTAGAATGGCTCCTTGGTGTCTGGCATGAGTGACTGAGACGATGAGGTTGCATTAGTTCCATGCGGGAAAACTGCTGAATGCAGCTTGAGGTTGAAGAGTTGAAGGCCTACAGATGCTGGGGATACATGAGCCTGAAGCTTAGGAGAGGACTCCAGCCTGAGGGTTTGGGGGTTACCCATTATTTAGCAGCAGCTAAAACCTTGAGAGCAGAGAAGATTTCCCAGGGAAGAGCAGAGGCCGACTCTCAGGGGAAATATCCAAATTCCAGAGAAAGAGAAGCCCACCAGGGACACCGAGAAGCAGTGATGAATGGGGCTGGCAGAGAAGCAGTTCCACAGGGAGTAGACAGGTACAGAAGTAGGAGGGCAAAGTGTGACCCAAAACCCACAGGGAGGATGAACAGCAATCAAGCCAACCAGGGACAGGCAGTTCTGTTTTGCTGGAGCAGGAAGTGGAATGGTGGGAGAAAGGTACAAAGGCTAGTGGAAGGCTTGATGCTACTTGTGGAGTCAAAACCAGGGGTTGGTAATAGGGATTCTGAAGGTTTCTGAATGTTCACTTTGGGTAACACATTGAAAGTGGTGATTTTACAAAGTGTGCTAGCAAGATGGAAGTGTTACCGAGGAAGTGCATGACTTCTGGGTTTTAGTCCTATGTCTGGCAGAGACAGGTTCTGCTCCTATCTATCTATTTATCTATATCTATCTATCTATCTATCTATCTATCTTTTTTATTTATTTATTTATTTTTTTGGTTTTTCTCTGGTACCGGGAACCGAACTCACGACCTTGCGCTTGCGAGGCAGGCGCTTTTGCCGCTGAGCTAAATCCCCAGCCCTATCTATCTTTTTTGAGACAGGGTCCTTCTGTGTAGTCTGGGCTGGCCTTGAATTTGGTATGTAGCTGAGGTTGCCTTTGAATTCACAATCCTCCTGCCTCAGGCTCCAGACTGCTGGGGTGATAGGTGTACACCACCATGCCTGGTTCAGATTCTGCTTCTTACTGCCTCAGTTATCCTCTCTGTGACATGGGAAAGATCTTCCTGACCTGATCCCAGCTCTCCAGATGAGCTAGGGGAAGAAAGGAAAAAAAATGAGAGCAAAAAAGGCTTTTATGATTCTTGGTTTTTCTGCTGCTACCACCCACCATGTACATGAGATGGCTTGGTTTCCTGGCAGCCAAGCTATGTGGGAGGTTCAGTCTGTTCTTCTACCCACACCTAACACTCTTTCAACCAAGGAGGGATGACATTCAGTCTGATCTGGTCACCAGAGCTTAGCAGTGCAGAAGTAAACTACCCTCAAACCACAGACATTGTGTTCTCAGGAGTTGCATGGTTTTGCCTAAAAATCTGAAGGCGGGCAGATTCTGGACAGTGTCTGTAGGTTTCCAGCCAGCACTGCATGAAGGTACTGGGCATGGCTTGGAGCTGCTGCCTGTCGTGAAAGGTTTCCTGTACCAAAATATTGTACTTGGCTGGTATTTACCAATTTAGATTAGCGAGGAAGGGCTTTTTGGCATTGAATGCATTAGAGTCAAACTCCTCTGGTCAGGAGGGCTTGGTTACAAAAAGCAGCTAGAACACTTAAGACAACAGGAGCAGAAATGAAATTGGGGATGGGGTAAAGCCAAAGGAACCCACTTAAGGGGTCACTCTATGGTGATATATTCATTGAGAAAGTCGCTACCAAGGACAGTTAGGTACAGGGGAAAGGTCAGAGTTTGGTCTGATCAGGACAGACCCTCCGGAGTCAGGCCTTCTTGCCTGCCATACATGCCGTTCCCTCTGCATGGAACACCCTTCCCTGCTTTGTCTCCCTCTTGCTTGTACTTTAATATCCATATCACCTTCCTGGGGGTGATAATAGAGTGAGTATAGTATACCTACAGTTTACAAAGCCTTCTCAATTATACTAAGTTCATTTCACTCCCACTGTAACCCTGCAGGGCAGGAAGAACTGGCTCAATATGAAGTGATTTCCTAAGGTTATTCAGCTGGCCAGAGGCAAGGAAAGCAACCCCAATCTCCTGACTCCTGGTCCAGGGAGGGCCATCCTCTGGGTGTTGCTCTCCCTGCAGGACTATGTATGTGTTACATGCTCCTAATGTCCTTTTTTAAGGGAGGGGACAGGGATAGATTTTTTCCTTCAGTGTAGACCACCAGGGCCATGGTGAAATCTTGCCTAATCATGACACATTTTTGTCTTTCCCAGCAAACTGGAAGGAGGTTTTACTGAAATATATCAACCCTGACCAGCTGCCTGTGGAGTATGGAGGCACCATGACTGACCCTGATGGAAACCCCAAGTGCAAATCCAGGGTATGGGCTCCCAGAGGCGGGAGGTGAGCAGGGCAGCCTGGTCCCAGTGCACAGTCCAGCTCATCCCACGCTCTGCCTCTAGATCAACTATGGGGGTGACATCCCCAAGAAGTATTACGTGCGAGACCAGGTGAAACAGCAGTATGAACACAGTGTGCAGATTGCCCGTGGCTCCTCCCACCAAGTAGAGTATGAGATTCTCTTCCCCGGATGTGTCCTCAGGTAGGACCAGGTCCTTTCCTGAGACCTGAGCCTTTCATTCACCGGTACCAGTGTTTGAGCAGGAGTGAAAGAGGCCTTGGAGTCAGAGAGATGTACGTATACAGATGGAATTATGTCTAAATGGATTGATGTCACCTGCAGGTGGCAGTTCATGTCAGAGGGAGCAGATGTTGGTTTTGGGATTTTCCTGAAGACCAAGATGGGGGAGCGGCAGCGGGCAGGGGAGATGACAGAGGTGCTGCCCAACCAGAGGTACAATTCCCATCTGGTCCCTGAGGATGGGACCCTTACCTGCAGCGATCCTGGCATCTGTAAGTATCTTTGTCTTGGCAATACTTGAGGTCCCTGTCCAGCATTCTGCCTGCAAGGTCCCTTTTCCTCCACAGATTCAGGCTCTTGATATTAGAGCTGGAAGTGGAACTCCATCAGTTCAACCCTCTCTTGGCATAGAAAAGTAAGCTTGGAGAAGTGCGGTGACTTGCATAAGGTGACTCAGGTGGTTAACGGTAGGGTGGGACTAACAGTAGGTTAATGTACGTGTGAGTCACCAGTAGAAGGTGAACACAGGGGTTTTGCTCTGTTTTTGGGTACCGGTCTCACTAGGTCTGTGACTGGGGCCAGGTGTTTCTTTGGGATCCTCCTTCCTCTCAGGCCAGAGGTAGACTTGGCTGCCTGGGTGTAGGGATCACAGGGTGTGAGCAATGTGCTGAAAAAGGACCAGCCTGTGCTTGCTTCGGCAGCACATATACTAAAGAAGGACCAGCCTTGGGCTTAGTGGTAGAGGGCTTGCCTAGTATGCATGCAGCCCTGGGTTCAATCCCCAGCACCACACACACACACACACACACACACACAAACAAAAAACCAGTAAACCAGCCTTGACCTCTCTGAGCGTCACTTATCTCCAGGTTGAGCAAAGAACGGACACAGAATGTAAACAGGCAGTTTACACATGAAGAAATAAGAATGGCAAATACACATTTTAAAAGTGTTTTACCTCGCTTGACTTTATGATATCGATTAAAGTGCCCTTTGACTCAGCAGTTCTACTTCTGGAAATGTATCCTATGGAAATATTTACACAAATACAGAAAGACAGAGGGACAAGGATGTTTCCGGCAGTATGAAAAGCTGGCAGTAAACCAAATGGCCATCAGGTCTTATTAAAGATAGTCCACATATACAATGGCATACTACATTGTCATTAAAGAGAATAAATTGATATGTAAGATGTCAGATACATATTGAACAAATAAACATGAAACATGGTATATGGAATATACTCAACATTGTTTTTTGTTTTTGTTTTTATTTTTATTTGTCTTTTTGAGACAGGATCTCGCTATGCAGTTCAGGCTGGCCTTGAGCTCACTTTGTAGCCCAGGCCTATCTGGAATTTGCAGCGATCCTCCTGCCTCAGCCTTCCACGTGCTGGGATTATAGGTGTGTGTCACCACACCCAGCCCCTCAGGTCTTTTTAAATTTTTAGACAGGGTCTCACTAAATTGCTAAATTGCCCAGGCTGGGCTGGAACTTGAGCTCCTTCTGCCTCAGCCTCCTAGAACGTCTGTGCTAACTCTGAACAGTAATTATCTCTGGGTTGGTAGAATGTTTATAGAGGGCTTTTCATTTCTCACATATCATTTGCACTGACCATTTATTACATTTACAAACAGAAAAAGCATGCACACACATGCACACAAGCCAATCAGATTTGCAGTTTCCTTTCTGATAGCCAAGGGGCTGGATGTGGAAAACCAAGAATAGCTGGGCCTTTTTTGATCAGACTGGAGTTGGACTTGACTATTGACTAGTTGCTTGGCTTTAAGCAAGTGACTTGACTTTGAATTTCAGTTTCCTGATTGCTACAATGGGGATCTTACAGGGATACCCGATAATTACATGGGATAAGGTCCCTAAGGCACTTCCTTGGTATAATGCCTGGCATAGAGCCAGCACTCAATACTTACTGGCTACCATTATTATTAGAATAGGTGGGGGGAGGGGCACGGGCCATCGTGGACATGATGCTGCAAGATGGGAGAAGCCTTATACCCCGTGTCTAAGGCAGCACTGGCAGATCTGAGCCAGCCCCGCAAATGTCTCAGCCTCTATGCTTGTCCACACCATCACCCAATCTGAAATTCAGCCTCCTCCCTCACAGCACAGCAACTTTCAGTCTCTCCCGCCCCCTCCCCCAGATGCTCAGTGGCACAATATGGCTCCCCTGGGAGGGTGAGTATTCTCCTTAGTGAGGAGCCAGGGCCCTGGGGAGAAGTATGCTGTATGCTTCAGCAAGAACAGGGCTTAGTACTAGCTCAGACACTGTCACCCACTTTGTATACTGTACAAAGTCTGAATTTTTTTTATTTTTAAATTTTATTTATCTATTTATCTATTTATTTATTTTTGTCTTTTTGAGGCAGGGTCTCACTATACAGTTCAGGGTGGACTTGAGCTCACTCTGTAGCCCAGGCTGGTCTCAAACTTGTGATGATTCTCCTGCCTCAGCCTCCTGAGTGCTGGGATGACAGATGTGTGTGCCACCACGCTCAGCTGAACTTCTTATTTAAAGAACAGGGAGAGGGCCGGGGATATAGCTCAGTGGCACAAGTGCCTGCCTGGCAAGTGCAAGGTCCTGAGCTCGACTCCCCATACAAAAAAGAAAAAAAGAACAGGGAAGCTGAAGTATAGAGAAAAGGTGTTCTCTTTCCTGCAAAGTAACTTGTATGGACAACACAAGACACTAGAGACTCCTAGAGTCCCAGTCTGGAAACTTTTGCCCATAGACTGTCCTAGAAATGATCAGGACATCTGTCCTTGCTGTGACAAAGGAGGGTGGAATCCCAGGCTGGGAAGTAATTTTTCCAAGGTCATGGAATCAATAGGAGATTCCCAACCCATTTTTATAGCTTCACCCCGTCCCTCTCTTTCGTCCTTACTATCTGTGGAATGACAGCCTGAGAAGGGACCAGGAACCTTTGAACGTGCTTAGGCTTAGGTTTGAAAATCCCAAAATTATTTTAGATCCTTTTGAGTATCTTCCTGGCAAGAACTTTTTTACCCATTTGTGACCTGCTTGCTGCTCATTCATAGGAGGAGCAGAATCAGGCCCCAGCATCCACTGCTTCCCTGAAAGTGCACCTGTGGGAAGGCAATGCCCTCAGAGACCCAGGAGACTCCTCATGCGATAAAACACAGTCTCCCAGCAGGTAGATTTAACCTCTGGTGCACCAGCCCCAGTGGCAGGAGCCCTGTAACCTCCTTCTGGCTCCCGGTCCTTGTCCAAGTGTACTAAATTACTAAGGAGAGGACCAAAGTTTAAAACTGATTTCGCCTCTCTCCTCTAATGTCTAAGGAGGGCTTCCCAAGATGAGATACTTGACTATGAATGGAAAGATTCCGAGAAAAGAGCTAGGGTTTGTCCAGGAGGGCACAGTGTGATTCTGAAGACTCGAAACAACTGCAGAGAGGGGACACAATGCTGCTAGACAGTGCTGGGGTGGGAAAAGCCCAGCAGGCACAAGGAGGGCTGCTTCCTAAGGAAGTCCAGCCTTGTCACCAATTCTGAGTATTTGGAACAGGTGTCTTTTAAGAATTAGATGTTACTTTCCTTCTTAAAATAGAGTAATGGACTAGAGAAGATCTTAATCTGGGGCCCATGGACTCTTCAGAGCAGTGGTTCTAAATCCTAAAGACCAAATACTCCCCCTTTATAACTAATAGAGTCTCATGGCCCTTTACTATTTTGAAATGGAATTCATAGATAATATAACCCGCTACATGCATAACTTAAATATCCATGTAATGTATCAGTAATATGAAGGAGAAATAAAAGAAAGCTCATCTGGGAATATATATTTCTCTCAGTAATGGGGAATGAACACAGGGCCTTTGCCATGAAGTATATCCTCAGCACTTTTTAAAAATTTTGAGCTGGGTGTAGTGGCACACACCTTGTAATCCCAGCACTCAAGAGGCTGTGGCAGGAGGATTGCCGTAAGTTCGAGGCCAGCCTAGGCTACGTAATGAGTCCAAAGACTCACTAAAAAAAGGAATTTTTTTTTTGAGACAGGTTCTCATTAAGTAATTAAGTTGCCCAGGCTGGGCTTTAACTTGTGATCATCCTGCCTTAGCCTCCCAGTGTGTTGGGATAATAGATATGTGCCACCACACATGGCTCTAGAATATTTACTTTTCCATTAAGTAAATGAGAGGACAAGCTTTTACCTACTGTTCCACCTGCCTTCAGAACAGTATTTTTCCAAATGGGAATCACTGCCCCAGAGGGACTCTGACATTCTCCAGAGGGTCTGGAATTGTATGTCTTGTCAGATTCTTAAGGTGGAGGGCAGTTATCTAATAAAAGTTGAGGAGCTCTAACCTAACCTGGAAGATCTGAGGGCTCCATGAGCCTTAGTTCCAAATGAACTATGCAAACTGGGCATAACGGTGCATGCCTGTAACCCCAGCACTTGAGGGGCTGAGGCAGAAGGATTACCACAAGTTTGAGGCCAGTCTGGGTGACATAATGAGTTCAAGGTCAGCCTGAGCTACATGATGAGACTCCGTCTCTAAACCAAAACAAGAACCATGCAGACTCTAGTTTGTTTGTTTTTTTTTTAAATCTTTTTGAGACAGCGTGTCACTATGCAGTTCAGGCTGGCCTTGAGGTCACTTTGAAGCCCAGGCTGGTCTCCAACTTGCAAAGATCCTCCTGCCTCAGCCTCCCGAGTTCTGGGATTACAGGCGTGCACCAACACGCCCAGCTCATGCAGACTCTAGAATTGCAGTGATTCCATTTTCCTGGGGCCTGTGCTACAGATTAACCCCTTCCTTGTTTCTGAGGGCAGAATATCTCATTAGGCAAAGCTACCTCAATCCTGGTACTTGTTCTCTTTAGAGTGAGTACTGGTCCTCTAGCGTGGCTGCCTCTGGTTGCCAAGGCACTGTTGTCCAGGCAAATAGAGAAAGCTTCACTCTTTCCAGAAATACTGGTCCCTTAGGTCCTCTGGAATAGGGAAAATAGATGACTGATTCTAACGGGTGGTGTATTTACCACTGGTCTGCGCTGTGATTTTATCCAGGGTTAGGAAAGGGGAGAGGTAGTTTCAGGTGGGTTTTGTTTTGTGTTCGTTCTTGCTGGGAAATGTAGAGAAGGCCAGCACAGGGAAAGGGCAGTGCTAGCATTTTTGTCTTCATGCTTAGTTCTTTTGAAGGGGTGTTTTACTGAAATGGAACGGCTTCTCAGAGAAACAGGGTTAGATGAAAAGCAAGTCTGTTCCACTGCCAAGGCTTGGAAGCTCTTTCTGCCAACTGCATGCCCATTTCTTATTTCCTCCTCTTGGAGCAAACGACTGCTAACAGGTCTTGTCTATTATCCTACCAAATATTTTCCATCCCTTTGGAAGGGTCACATTTCCCTAATAAACAGGGCATGTACACACACAGATACATTCAGAGGAATTGTGTCTGTCATTCAGTTTATGCTGGAAGGAAGTCTAAAACTGTCAAACTCATCACAGAATTTGAGAAAAACTTTCCTTGCAAGGCACTGTCATAATCAAAGAGAACCTGTAAGTGGAAACAGACAAGTAGCAAGCCAAAAATACATATTTTTTCACATATATAGTAACAAAAATGTTACAAACTGTTCTGCAACTTGCTTTTCTGGATTTAGGAGCTATTATTACCCCCCTCCCAGTTGTTATATGCAGCTACACTTTAAAAAAAAAATTTTTTTTCCAGTACCGGGAATCGAACTCACGACCTTGTGTTTGCCAGGCAGGCGCTGTGCCGCTGAACTGAATCCCCATCCCCTAAAAAGAATTTATTTTTTATTTATTTAATTTTTTGCAGTACTGGGGATCAAATCAGGGTCTTCACATTGAACTACATCCCCAGCTTTTTTTAAAAAAAATATTACTTCGAGATAGGGTCTCACTAACTTAGCTAAATTGCTCAGGCTAGGCTCAAACTTGCAATCCTTTTGACTCAGCTTTTCAGAGTGCTAGGATTATTGGTGCGCATCAACATGCCTGGTTTTTCTTTTTAAATCAGCAGTGTTCTATATAAGGATTACAGCATAAATTGTTTAAGCAACTTTCCTTTGATAAACATTGAGTTTTCCTGGCCTTTTACTATTAGAACCGGTCTGCAGTGACCACTGTTGTCCACTTATCTTTATTGGAATAAATTCCTCGTTCACAAAGTTTGCACATTTTACCTTTTCCCAGCAACTGAACAAGGCTGGGCTTCCCAGGGCCCAAGTCAGTCAAGACAAAGGCAGGAATGCAGAACAGAGGGAAATTCTAGCTTCATCGTCTTCTCACTGAGTGACATAAGAGACTTTCTTTTTATCAGATATAAAGCAAAACTAATGCTGAACTCACAGAGTTGTGGGCAAGAATGAGATTATATATACAGATTACCAAGCCAGTGCTGCAACACATTAAATAGCTATTATTGTTATTACTATTATTAGAACTACTGCTGCTGCTGCTGCTGTAATTCTACTCCCTGCCTTTCACAGCCCAGTTCAAGCTCTACCTTGTGTGAAAAGCCACAATTTTGGTCTAATGGGCCCTATTTTTCCAAACTGTTAAAGATATTATTGTCTCTGTCAGTTATCTGGCACTTCACATATTCTGTCTCATATGCTTTTCACATGAACGTCTTGTCATTGCAGCTAGATTAAGTTTTAGAAGGCCAAGAACTAGACACGGTTTCAGAAGGTAGCTTATACTACCTTCATGCCCTTACTTCCACGCTGCCTTGCCCGGTTGATAAAAACTGCTATGCCTGAGTGCTCTGTCAGAAACACCTCAATGTCTGGTCTTCTGCCTCTCCTTAGATGTCCTGCGGTTTGACAACACCTACAGTTTCATTCATGCCAAGAAGGTCAGTTTTACTGTGGAGGTCCTGCTTCCAGACAAAGCCTCAGAAGAGAAGATGAATCAGCTGGGGTCAGAAACCTCAAAATAATGCCTCCTCCTCCGGCAGACCTGGCCCCTTCAACGTCGGTTTCCTTGTAGCAGTCATTTTTCCACAACCTTGCAGCCCAAAGAACCTGGGCTGGAAGACTTCTGGCTGGATCTGGGAGCTTTTGCATCAGAATTAGGAAGAGGACAACTCCTTGCTTCTAAAATTACCAGGGAGTCCTCAAGGGCTGGTCACTGTGATAGGATCTATCTGTCCTGAAAACCTTGTCAAATTTACCTTTCCAGTGTCAGCCAAGACAGGGAGGTTGGGGGTGCCACTGGGCAGCAGCAGGGAAGAAATTAGAAAAAGAGGGAGAGATTGGGACCTAACACTTCAGGGAAGCCAGCTGCAGAGGAGAAATGTGCTTCCAGATGAACATGGAAGTTCAGATCATAATAAGGGAAAGCAAGGTAGCTGGTTGGTAAGAGTTATGGTGGGGACTGGAAGCTCTTCCAAACTTTTTTTTTATCATTGAGGCTGCGGTGTCTTTTGGCTTTTACCAAGTCAGCACAGATCTTCCCACTGGAAGGTAGCCAGGCATGCCTCTCTCTCTCTCTCACCTTGAGAACTTCAGCGACTCCTGCGCTGCCTCTTTAATTACTAATGATTGTCAGTGAGTCAGGGGTTCTGGGGACTTTGGTACCCAGCCACTGTTCTCTAGTACAAAAAACAAAAACAAACAACAGCAACAAAGCACAAGGCTAGTTATCTCTGGGGACCACGGTTCACGGAAGGGCCTAGGAAGTAGGAGGCTGGGGATGGAAATGAGTCCTCAATGGGGTGCCTCTCACCCGCTTTTCAGGGCCCCTAGCCTCTCACTGAGTAACCCTCCGCGTGAGCAACCTAGATGAAAGTGACGAAGGGGCTCAAGGCAGCAGCACTCTGAGCATTTCCTAGTCTGAGACTCCAGCGGAGCCCACCGACCGGCTTCCTGACTGTCCTGAGCAAGGCCTTAGCCGTCCCATCTTTGTGGGAGGCGTACACACAGGCGCCCCACTCGGCTCGCGCCTGTGAATGTCGGTAGCCAGGCCGAGCTGCCGACCGCGCAGGCGGCCAGAGATCGGGCCGGCATCTCGAAGAGCCAGGGGCCGGGGCCGGCCGGAGCCCCTAACTCCGGGGAGCTCGGGAAGCAGCTCCGAGCCCTGGCCAGGCCTGGGGAGCTCGTCAGGCGAAGCGGAGGGAGCTAGCGAGGGCCACAGGCGGCCCCAGTCAGATCGCTCGGGAGGACCTCCTGGCCTTGGTTTACAATGCTCTGTTAGCAAAATTAACCACCGAATAAAGCAACGTCCAGTGCACACGGCGTGGAATTCAATGCCCGTTACCCCTTTATGTGCTTCTCAAACTTCAGCTTCCCAGAAGGCCTCTGGTAGTTTACTGCCAATGAGACGCATGCGTAGCTCTCAGCTGCTCTCTTCTCGCGTGAGTTTTTCCTGAGAGGACAAATTACCAACTTGCCTTCCGGTTGGGACGGTCGGTAGGGTGTCGTCCGCCATCTTTGCTCAGGGCGAGAGGCGTGCTCCTGACCGCCTTCACAGGGAGGGCGGAAGCCCCGCCCCACTCGGCTTGTCAAAAATCCTCCTGGTAGTTCGAGAGCAACAGCACGTGTGTCACGGCGAGCTCTACCCGCGGCGGCGGTGGTGGGCCCAAAGTAGGAGAAAGGCGGAGGAGCAGCGATCACGTGGTGTTAGGGACCGTCTTCTAATTTCGCACCACCACTGCCGGTTTTCAGGGGCTGGGGACTGTTCTCTTCGCTCCCTACCCCACCGAGCCAGTCCCCGCTAGATAACCGCTGACCCACAGACAGCCCACGACTTACAGGGACGCAGGCGCCTACGGCTGAAAACAGTGGCTTCAATAAGGAGTTGGTATTTATTTTCCCAGTCTTTATTTGATGATAATAAAAACTAATTCTTAAAGAATTTCTACTAAGTACCACGCGAAATTCATGCTCACCTTCTTTGTTGCAAAAATTGAAAGAAACTATAAGTGCAAAGCGCTTACTAGAGAGCCTGGTACAAGCCAGCGCTCAGTAAATATTGATTATTCTCTAGGATTTTATAGACCTAGAAACTGGGGCTTGGGGAGGCTAATATCTAATCGGCGGTGTAACTAGGATTCGAACCTAGGACTGCCCGTCTCCAGTGACCGCGCTGGTGTCTCACTTGCCCCAGAGGAGTCACCGAATAGCAGTGCAGTGCTGTCATTGCTGGACCCCCCGTTGCAGTCACTAACCCCAGCACCGCTGTGGTTTGCTCATTTCTCTGGAGTCTTTTCACCTGTCCCTCATTCATTCATTCACTCAGTGTCCTGCTCCCAAGAAGCTCGGTCTGGGGTCACACCGATTCAGTTAGATTCGAGTGCTTGAGAGACAAACGTGTCACCCGTTGAGAAGGGACTCCAGAGTCCGGACACCCACCTCTCTAGGGCACTTACCATTATAATCCTCCACCCTCATTTGCTGAGTTCGCCTTAAGAGCAATGATCTAAAGTCACATAGTCTAGATTCAAATCCCAGTGTAGATGAGAGAACTGGCCAGCAGAGCCCTCCAGAGAGGAGCTGAGCACACAAATGTTGTGACCCACCTCTGTGCCTCTGTTTCCTTTTCTGTAAAATGGGGGTCCCACGCTGATGGAAGCCTTTAAGGAAATAAGCCTTTTAGAGTCCATATCAAGCTCAGTAAATGCTGACCGTTACAATTAATCTTCGCTACCATCCCAGGGAGTGGACAGTAGTGGCCCCCTTGTCCCCATTTTACACATGACCAAAGTGAGGTTCAGAGAAGTAGATTTGGCCCGAGGTCACTTAGCCATGAAGTGTTGCAACCTCCAATTAGAATACTGGTCTCTTTGGCTCCCAAAATTACAGTCAGTCCAGGGAGTGGTTTGTGTCAACTACTCAGAGAAAAACGAGACAACTGGTAAAAAAAACCCGAGCCTGCTGGGAGAGGGGCCTTGGTGCGCGGAGCAATTTGCAGACGCTCCCTTCCGGCGGAGATTGCCCCCGCCGTCCTTCAGACCTAACCCTGCGGCAGGTCCAGCCCCGGCGGACCTTAGTGCTAGTGAAGGTGAAGGCGGTAGCAGAAGCAGTGCCAGCTGCAGTGGCCCGGGCCGCGGCGGGAGCGTCATGTCAGAGCTGCGGCCGCGTGGCACCGAGCGCGACCTCTACCGGGACACGTGGGTGCGATACCTGGGTGAGTGCGGGGTGACTGGTGTGGCGACCCATGGCTGGGGTGCGGGGCTGGGGAGGAGGGATGGTGGGTTCCAGGGTGGCCAGATGGCTGTCCTGGAGGAGGTGAGGGCCTGGAGAAGGTGAGGGAGGGTCTTGGTTCTCATTCTTCCTGGGCCAGAGGCTGGCCGGGCTAAGAGAAGGCTAGGGACTTGGCCAAGGTCACACAACTTTCATAGGTTCAGCTCTGCCCCGAGGTCTCTGCAGGCCAGTTCTCCAAGGATAGATTCACATCCACTCACTGGTGCTATGTGTGGCTCAGTCTCCTCCTCTACAAACAGGGCAGAACAGGATGGCCTTCCTCACTGGGTGGTGGTAGTAAGGTGGGGTGAGATAAGGCACGGAAGGGCCTGGCACATGGGGAGTGTCTGGTCCGTGGGGAAGCCCCTGATCAGTCCCTGGTGCCTGTCACCTGAGTTCAGCTGCCCAGAACCAAGGCTAGGAAATACAACCAGGGAACCATGATAATGGTGACTGTATGCTCAGCACCCCCACGTTGACCCTGGAGCCGCCGTGGGGGTCATATGGACGTAGTTCACAGCCAGGAAATGCAGGCTCATAAAGGTAAAGTCACTTGGCTGAGATCATGCAGATGCAGTTTAGCAGTCTAGGGTTAGAACCAGTTTTCTCTCCAGTGCCCTGGCTTGTGGAAGAACCATGGACCTGAGAATTAAATGTCCCCTCTCTCCAGGCTATGCCAACGAGGTGGGGGAAGCTTTCCGCTCCCTGGTCCCAGCGGCTGTGGTGTGGCTGAGCTACGGCGTGTCCAGCTCCTATGTGCTGGCTGATGCCATTGACAAAGGCAAGAAGGCAGGAGAGGTGAGTGTTAGTTTCTCTTCCCCACCCCCACCCCCACCCCCGTGCGCCTTGGGTGTAGCTCAGTCTGCAGCTTTATATGTGCCAAAGTCCCTATGGGACAGTCACTTCCCCACAACCTCGCCTAAGGGACTCCATACTCCAGTTTGTGGGATAGTGCCCCTCCATGCCCCCACCCCTTCCTGGAGGTGGCATTCTGTACATCCCCCAGCCTTGAATGGTACAGTCCAGAACCCAAAACTAGGCAGTTCCTTCTACCCTAACGTCCCCTCCGCACTGGGCACTTCCCCCTCCGGGGTCCAGTTTCATTATCTTGTCCACAGGATTTTCTGCCTCTTCCTCCTCTGGATTGAGTGTCTGTACCCACCAGGTGCCAAGCACCGAAGCCAGCCGCAGCACCAGGATGACCATAGCCGTGGTGGATACCTTCGTGTGGCAGGCTCTGGCCTCTGTGGCCATTCCAGGCTTCACTATCAACCGTATATGTGCCACTTCTCTCTATGTCCTGGGCACTGCCACCCGCTGGCCCCTGGCTGTCCGCAAGTGGACCACCACTGCACTTGGGCTTCTGGCCATTCCCATCATCATCCACCCCATTGACAGGTGGGTACCCTCTTAGCCTCAGGGGTCACCCACTCTGCAGGTAGTTAGGCTCTGCAAGGTTTGCGGCACAGGATTTTCTCTTGCTATGGTTTGAGGGTGTTCCCCAACTTCCGTGTGTGGGATCTTAACTCCTCAATGCCGCAGGGTTGGGAGGTGGGAGGTGGGGCCTAGTGGGAGGTGTCTGGCTCATGGAGGCAGAGCCCTTGTGAGTGAATGAATGAATGAACGCCTTTCTCATGAGAATGGAGCCCTCTTTTCTGGCCTCTGCACACCCCCCAACTCTACTTGCTGTCATGAGCTAAAGAGGCATGAGGACCTTGTCTGAAGCTGTGAAGATGCTGGGTAGTAGAGACAGCAGAGGCATGCTGGCACTTGGGCTTCCTGAGATAGAAAGGATAGTCTGTGACCTTGTCATATGATCTGGCAGGTACTCTGACAATAGAGGAGGAGGGGTGCCTTGAGGGTATGGGACACAGGACAAGTAAATTTCCGGAAAGTCTAGTGTTACAAAACCAGAAGCGAGCAAGAGCAGTTGCATCCTAGTGTGGTGGGCCTGGGGGAGGTATTGCTGACAGAGGCCCAACTCAAGCTGAACAGTGGGGTGAAAGGAATAAAGGCTAGGGTGGGGTTACTTTCAGGCACTCGGCACTTAAATGATGTCACTGGGATTCTGGGTCTCCCCATCCTGCTCCCCTTCTGTCCACCCTAACCCACTCCTTGCTTCACTCATTTTCACCCTGAGGGAGTAGAGAAGGCCCTCAGCAGCTCCCAGCTTCCATCCCACCAGTTTACCAAGTCCTATCAAGAGCCTTTTATTTTATTTTAATTTTTTTTTTTCCGGTACCGGAAATCGAACTCACGACCTTGCACTTGCCAGGCAGGCGCTGTGCCACTGAGCTCAATCCCCAGCCCCCTCAAGAGCCTTTTAATAGTGATAGCAAGAATCCCAAGAAGGGCCCAGTAGATCCCAATTCTGAGCCATTTTTCTTGTTCTGATTGACCAGGCTTGAGGCATGTGTCTGCTTTTAGAACTGGAGATGGGTGTTGACAGAACTAGACCAATATAGAGTGGTAGGTGGGGGCTTTCCCTGGGGAAACATAACTTCTTCTGAGGCCTGGAACAAATCCTTTACCCTCTTTTTGCCTCAGTTTCTTCTTCAGCATAAAGAAAGGGAAGATAGCCATTATTCTGGGGATTTGAAGGTAGCTTTCCCAAGCAGCCCAAAGTGGGAGGAGCATAAGGTAGCTCTCCACCTGATGTCATTTGTGCCCTGTGGCCCAAGAGTCCCTCCCCAGCCTGGTCTCCTGCCTTCTAATCCCTCATTAGTACCCCTAGGCTACCTGCTTACCACTGGTACCCTCTCCTCAGGTCAGTGGACTTCCTCCTGGACTCCAGCCTGCGCAAGCTCTACCCATCAGTGGGGAAGCCCAGCTCCTCCTGACCCAACCTGGTGTGTGGTCCCTTCTGCTTGGAGTGTGGATGCCTGGCTTTCTGGAGTCCCTGGCCCTGGCACCTGAGTGGATTCAAGCTGAACAGAAGCTTCGAGACAAAGGTCTCAAGGAGCAGTAGCTGTAGCAGGACCTGACCCCATCAACTTTTGTGGAATCTATTGTACTGAGTAGAGTAGACCTGGGTGGGTCTGACTCTGTCTTTTGATGACAAAGTTAATCCTCCCATGGAGGATAAGCAGACTGGGGCCCAGAGAGGGCAAGGAATATGCCCAAGATCACTTGGCAAGCTGAGTGCCAGGATGCCCGGTTGCTCAGATGAGTCACTTCATGGCAGCGTGGCTGGATGACAGCAGACACTCAGGGAGAAACATAGGAATGCAGCCGCCAGAAACCTCAGGACAGAGTCCCCAGCCATCCCATCCGTGGTGCAGGGGCTGCTGGGGCCTGGCTGAAAGGCAGGACAGTCCTGAGCCAGGTGCTGGCCAGGCCAATAAATCATTAAGAAGTTGAGTCCTTCTTTTCTGTGGGGAGGAACAGGATGGGGTAGTAGGAGCAGAGCTTCGCTTGGAGGAGGTAATCTGTGGGAGAAGTGGGCTGTTGTCAGGAGAGGGCTTTCCCAAGCCTGCAAGAACAGGGAGGGAAAAGCAAGAGAGAGTGTCCCAAGGAGGGACCAGTGTACGAGCAGGTCCAGTCAAGAGAAACACCAAATCCAAGGAACCAAAATGGACAGAAGGGCTGAAGTGAAGGTTTGAGTGTTGAGGTGAGAAGGGTGTCATGGAAAGGGCAGTAGGGTGTCACCCAGATCACTGAGGGTCCTGTGGGCCACAGTGAAGAGGCTAGACTCTGTGCTGGACTATTTAAGAAGTGGCTGGAAACCAGATGTGGTGGCGCATGCCTGTAATCCCAGCACTTACGAGGCTGAGGCAGGAGGACTGTTGCAAGTTCGAGATCAACCTGGGCTACAAAGTGAGCTCAAGTCCAGCCTGAACTGCATAGCAAGACCCTGTCTCAAAAAAAAAAAAAAAAAAAAAAAGTGATTGGACAGATGGCAAAGCTTGGAAAAGGATGTCTTAGTCTGTTTTCTGCTGCTATTACAAAAGACTTGAGACTCAATAATTTATTAGGAATAAAGGTTTATTTGGGCTCATGGTTGTGGAGGCTGGGAAGTCTAAGAGCATGGCACCAGCATCTTCATAGCTTCAGGTAAGATCCTCATGCCTCTTAAGACTCATAACAGAAAGTGGAGTTGGGGGTGTGCAGAGGCCAGAAAAGGGGGATCCATTCTCATGAGAAAGGCATTCATTCATTCATTCATTCAGCTCATGTCTGCTTCCATGAGCCAGACACCTCCCATAGGCCATACCTCCCAACTCTGTGGCACTGAGGAGTTAAGTTCCAACACATGGAATTCTAGTGGCTGCCACCATCATCCCGGCCTGAAGAGACAGAAGGGAGATGTGGCAGAACACTGGGGACAGAAGCTACAGGAATGAATGGGATCAGCTAGCGAAGAGAGGAGGGCTTGAGCCCAAGCATTGAGTGCTGGGGCAGCAGCCAGAGCAGTGGTAAGAAATCCATGGGGAGGGCTCTAGCCAGGCAGGGGTCATGGCCAAAAGCCACTTTTGCCTCCTTAGCTGATTGCTTTGGGGGAAGGAAGAGCCGACTAGGCCTGAGTCTTCCATGTGACTCTGTATGCTTTGAGGCCTCTGCCAGGTCACTTGGCTTCTCTGATCCTTAGAATTTAGGTGCAGAAAAGAGGGATGGTGCTACAACAACCCACTTCCTGCATTAGCAGGAGAGCCGAGGCTGTGGGTGCTGGTAAATGTTTAACCACTGGCTTCCTGGGGAGGGGAATCTGACTTGTTGATGCCCATGATGTAATTGCTCCTGACATGGCCTTTTTCAAGCCATTCACATGAAGCCCCAGAGCTGGGACGTGATGCCAATGGTACACTGTAATGTGCGATCCCCAGCAGGCATAGTACAGCAGGGCCCCCTTTCTCAAGGGGATACTTTCAAATTGCAGATGGTGTCAAACCTGACACATACTATGTTCTTTCCTGTGCATACATACCTGTGATCAAGTTTAATTTATAAATTAGGGCGTAGTAAGAGATTAATAACAATGACTATAATAACAAGAATGGACTAAAACAATGATAACAATATACATACTGTGATAAAAGTTATTTAAAACTATGAATTGGCTTGGGATGTAGCTCAGAAACAAAACAACCCCCCCACAAACAAAAACAAAAACTCACCACCACCATATGTCTTTAGAACCAGGCACGGTAGTACATGCGTGTCATCCAGCACTCTGGAAGGCTGAGGCAGGAGAATCACAAGTTCCAGTCCAGCCTGGCCAACTTAGAGACATAGCAAGGCTCTATCTCCAAAATAAATAAATTAAAAAAAAAAAAAACAGGATTGGAGATACAGCTTAGTGTGAGTGTTCAGTCTCTTGTGTCACCACCAACAATGAAAAAAAAACAAAGAATTGTTTATTTTTGAAATTTTCTGTTTAATATTTTTGGACCATGGTTGAATGGGCAACTAAAACTGTGGCCATTGGGGGGGGGTCTGCTATGGATATAAATAGCTTCAAAAGTATAGATGGAATAAAGTGTACCAAGGTAATTAGGAAGCAACAGTTGAGTATTTACTATGCTTTTACTGTGATATACAGACATTCCTTGTTTCGTGACTTGCTTGTTTAATGACTGTTTGGACTTAATGACTCACTGCTCAGATTTAGGACCTATTTTGTGTGTGTGCATGTGTGCGTGTGTGTATGGTTCTGTACATCTTGTTTATAGATCCTCAGTGTCTTTTTTTGTACAGCACACCTTGTTTATACAATACTGTAATTTTTGCTCATTGTACTGTGCAGTACAGTACTATAGTTTTATGTGCTGTAGTTTTATTTGTGTAACTCTCACGGTACTCCATGTAAGAGTTATGCAAGAGTTATGCAAATAAAAGCAAAGTCATCAAGCTGTAGTTTCATTTGACCACTTCTACCATTTCTTTGTACAATTCCTTATTTAAAGATCAATTCACTTAACAATTTAGGGACAGGAATATAACTTGGTTGTTAAATGAGGACTGTCTCTTTAAATCAAAGAGACAATGATATAATCATTATCATGATATTATCATGATATAAACTCTTTATATCATTTCTTTTTTTAACATTTAATTTTTAATAATGGCAGTGTTTGACAACCAACTCACAAAATTCCCGGCAAGCTAACAATTGGCTCAGGCCTCTTCCAGTCTGTCCACATACCACGCATGGCCCACAGGCAGCAAGATGTACAAGTAGATCAAAGACACCCTGGTGTACAACTGTATTCTCAGCTACTAGAGAGGCTGAGGCAGGAGGGTTGCAGGTTTAAGGCCAGCCTGGGCAACTATACCAAACACCAATAAATGAAAGGAAGAGAGCTTTATTTTGGTTCATGCTATTTAGAGGTTTCAGCCCACAGCCAGTTGGCTCCAGGCCAGAAGCAGCATGCGGGAAGGGCCTGCTGTGGAGGAAAGCTGCTCAGGACGTGTCTACCAGGAAGTAGATGGCAAAGGGAGGAGCCAGGGAGGGAGATAGACCCTTCCAGGTCACAGCCCCAGTGAGCCATCTCTTCTGACTGGGCCCTGCCTCCTACCATCACATGGAGCTATAGAGTCCCCACAGTCCACTCACCTTTGAAGAGCCCTGCCTACCGATATTTATAGCAGCACAACTCATAATAGCTAAATCTTGGAAGAGGCATATTGTCCATCAAAGGATCGATGAATAAAGAAAATGCAATATTTATACTCGAGGACTACTGCCAGAAAGAAGCATAAACTAAAGGCATCGGTAGGAAAATGGATGCACCTTGAGAACATAATGTCAAGTTAAATAAATCAGACACACAAGTTTAAATATTGCATGGCTTCTCTTGTGTAAGAAACCCCAAATATAAAGAGCAAAATAAAAGGTAGATAATAGAAAGTAGAGAGGTAGATCTTTTCCAAATGGGATGGGGACCTAGAGATGGGGGGAAGAGGGAAAAAAGGGGAGGGAGGAAGGGGAAAGGGATTAGAAAAGAATTTAAAGTATTATGTGCGTGTTCCAACGCTCCATGAGGGATGTGACCATTATGTACCACAAATGTACTAATAAACAGTAAAAATTGGGGGAAAAACCCTGCCTATGAGTGCATGAGACTGTGTGTGTGTGTGGATGCACCTAGATATAAACCCTAACAGCAACTTAGCAAGGCTCTGTCTGCAAATGAAAAGGGTTGGGGATATAGCTCAGTGGTAGAGCACTTGGCTGGGATGTATAGAAGACCTCTGCCCTAGGGGGCCTCTTGGCCTTTCATCAGTCACTAAGGGACAGAGGAAGTGGGGCCAGGATCCTGCCATCCCCTAGGCAGCCACAGGTTTGGAGGACAATGCGTACTTGTCACCCTTCTGCTCCAGTCTGAATCCAGATGACCCATGCAGGCTCTGTACACCCAGGACTACTGAAGGCCGCGTGCTGTGGGCAGCATTCCTCCAGCCAGGCCTTAGATCGTGAGAGCCAAAGTCCTGAGTGAATGAAGCTCTCAGTTCATTCACTCTTGGTTACTTTTCTCTCATTGCTGAGACAAAATACCTGATGCCCAAATTTAAAGAAGGAAAGGTCTATTTAGCTCATAGTTTGTGGAGCTTTCAGTCCATACTTGGCTGGCTCCAAGGCAGGATGGCACATGGCAGAGGGCAACAGTTCATGGTCGAGGAAGACAGGAAAAGTAGCAAGAGAAAAAAAAAAAAACAAAAAAAGGGAGGGGCAGCAGAGAGCAAGACTCCTTCCCCCCCCTATATTGTATGCAGGCTACCCACCCTAGGGCAGGTGTAGCACTCACACCCGTAATCCCAGCATTGGACCATGAATCAATTAAAACTCTAGAATCCTGCCTCATGACCAAATTGAGGCTTTGAGGAGACAACTGTGCACAAACCATAACACTCTTTTTTTTGGTTTTGTTTTGGTTTTTTGGGGTTTTTTTTGTTTTTCTTCTGGTACCAGGAATCGAACTCATGACCTTGCACTTGCCAGGCAACTGCTGTGCCGCTGAGCTAAATCCCCAGCCCCCATAACACTCTCTTAATTGCAAAACCCTGGTAGTAGGTGAAGGGGCCTCCTTAGACGCTGCTGTTCCTCAGGGTCTCACAGCTGGGTCCTGAGCCAGTGGCAGTGAGTGACAACATAGATGCACATTCGCAGGACAGACATTAAAACCATCATGAACAGGATCCCTGACATCAGTATTGGTGAGCTGAGGTGGCTTCTTGGGATAAGAGGCAGAAGCTAGTGAGAATCTGGAAAGACAGTTAATGGAACAGCAGGGACAGGCAAGAGTCTAGGCAATGGTGCCTATCATGTGTTGTTAACCTGGGAGAGGAGTCAAGACACAGTTGGCCCTCTGTCCTCACAGGTGCTACATCAGCAAACTCCACCAACCACAGATGGAAAATACTTGGGAAAAATATTGCATCTGTACTGAACATGTATAGGCTTTTCTTCTTGTCACTATTCCCTAAATGATGTAGTATAACAACTATTTACTTAGCACTTATGTTGGTGGGGTATTATAAGTCATCTAGAGAGGATTTAAAGTACATGGGGGAGGGGCTGGGGATTTAGCTCAGTGACACAGCACCTGCCTGGCAAGTGCGAGGTCGTGAGTTCCATTCCGGGTACTGGAAAAAAACACCCCCACAAAAAAAAGTACATGGGGTGTGTGTATGTATTCTATGCAAACCCTATGGCATTTCATACAAGGCATTTGAATGTCTGCAGATTTGGGTATTCTGGGCGTGGGGGGGGCATTGTCCTGGAACCAATCTTACTTAGATACCAAGAGACACCGGTACTGGAGTTCAGCTGTACTGATGTGACCTCAAACTTAGTTTTTTTTACCTATAAAGTGGGACTGATTGCACCTCCTGCATAGGGTTTTAAGGAAGGTTGTTGGGAGGATTAAACAGAAAAATGGAAGCCCCAGCACATCCTGTGGCAGGCAGGTGACAAAGAGAAGCATTTATTGGCAACCTACAGCAGGTGCAATTACTCTTCCTCTTAAAATTTTAAAAAATATAAACAAATTTCGTTAGTACATGTTTGTGGTACATAATGATGACATTCATCGTGGGGAGTTAGGACAGGTACATAACATGTCTTGATTCTCTTAACTTTCCTTTCCCTCCCTTTTCCTTCCCCAGCTACTCTTCTTTAGTATAAGGACGGTCAAGGGTCTCCTGAGGTCAGGGGCATGCAAGCTAACCACCAGCTTGCCTGAGGTTTCCAGAACAGAGTCACAACGCCAGAGCTCCCATCCTGTCTCACCAATTGCCCTGCCCATTTGACCCTGAGGACCCTACCAGTGCAGGCTGCCTCACTGTGATGGCTGTGAGGGCCCGAACCAAGTTCTCAGTGGGACCTGGCTTGTGGCTCGGAGTAGAGCTGAGGAGAGGGACCAAGGTCTGTTTTAGCACTGTGTTCTCACCTCTCAGTTCATTGGAGTTGCTGGCTGCTAAGAATCACTCAGTAGCCCAGGGGATACTATAAGGATAACAGGCTGTTCCTTTATCCTACAATGAGGTGATGGACAGTTACCGAGTCACTGTCTTCTCTCCAGAATTCCTGGGTGCCCTCCTGGGAGGCTCTTGTGGCTGGTGGGTGCTGCCATCACATCTGAGGCAACTTCAGCTCAGGTGGGACCTGCCCTGCAAGCTCCCTTCCCTGAGGGGCCAGTGTAGCAGGAAGCTTGCAGAAAGCGGGCAAGGCCCACCCCACAGAAGGCTGATAGCACTGATGGAGAAGCCCAGGCATCTGCAGGGGAAGATGTGGGTAGGTGGACCCCTGAGAGCATTGCGTGGCCACAGAAGTCGGGCTCCACCTCAGAGGCTCAGGCCCCATAGGGCTGGCTTAGGAGCCTCCTCATGGCTCCCCCTTGTATGAAATTTGGTGACCAGGACCCAGCTCACCTCCAACTTTCAGCCAGCAGGAGCTCCAGTGTCCTCGCAGAGAAGCGAGGATAACAACAGAGACTCCCCCGCCAGTTTGTGAGGGTAGACATGAGATGCCCAAATCCCTTGGCACAGAACAGTTGCCTGCCCCCTTCTAGGAAGCCTAGCCTCTGCCTTTTCTCTGAACCCCATGGATTTAGCAAATAAAGTAACAAGAGGTGCAATTAAATTTGAATTTCAGATAAACAATAAGTAACGTTTTAGTAAAAGTATGTTCCTAGTATTGCATGCGATATATTTATATTAAACTGAGCATACCTGTATTTCATTTGGCAACCTTACTGTGGGGGCATCCACGAGCTGCAATGCCCCCCGCAAACGCAGCGGCCCTGTGGAGGTAGGAAGCCTTCTTTCCAACCAACCTCTTCCCAGGGAGGGGGTTGGAAAAAATTCTTAGTGATGGTCAGTTCTGTGTTACCTTGAAATATCCATTCTGCTGCGTAGGGAGACAGAAGAACCAGCTGGGAGGTTGTAGATTCTGGGGGTGACCCCTTGCATGAAAGCAGACCCTCTTGGGTTAGAGGGGAGGGAGATGTCTGCATTGTAGTTTTTATCCTGGAGCCAGCTGGGTAGTAGCTTCCCGCAATGCTGATAATCACCACAAGGGGGCAGCACCCCCCACAACATGCCCATGTTGGCTGGTTTCAAACAGTTCATTGACATCTGTTAATGAATGTTCTAGTGGCACCTGGTTGGTTGTTTTTCTTTCTTTTTTCTTTTTTTTTTTTTTGTCTTTTTGAGACAGGGTCTCACTACGGAGTTCAGACTGGCCTTGAGCTCACTTTGTAGCCCAGGCTGGTCTCAAACTCACAACAATCCTCCTGCCTCAGCCTCTGAGTGCTGGGATTACAGGCGTGCGCCACCACGCCTGGCTTTATCAGGTTCTGTTTTGATGCTTCATGTGATGTAGCTAATTTAATCTTTAGACTTTGTCATTAGACGAGTATTGTTAGGTCTCTCTTTGCTGGCGTTGGAGTCATTGGTCTAAGCTCACACAAGGCCCCACCTCCCACTACCTCTCCCAGCCCAGGTCTCGTTCCCCTTTTGCTTTCCAGCCCATGATCTTTACAGTCAGGGACACAACTGACTCATAGGATGCTGCGGATACAGCTCAGCAGCACAGCATCTGCCTGGCAAGTGCAAGGTCGTGAGTTCAATTGCTGGTACCAAAACAACAACAAATAACTGACTCATAGGTTGTATGACCTTGGGCCAAGTTACCTAATCTTTCTGAGCCTTGGTTTCCTTGATGTAGAGTTCTTAATTACTTGAAGCAGCTGTGAGGATTATAAGAGAAATAGCTAGAAAAGCATTCAACCAGTGAGAGATCTGCAAATATTGGCTATTATTATTTTTTTGGAGACAAGCTCTCACTATGCAGCTCAGGCTGGCCGTGAGCTCACTTCGTATCCCAGGCTGGCTTCAAACTTGCAATGATCCTCCTGTCTCAGCCTCCTGAGTGCTGGGAGTACAGGCATGTGCCACCATGCCCAGCTTGGCTATTCTTTTACTGTTGTTTTTGTTGCTTTTCTGGGATTGAGCCTAGGACCTCATGTACACTATGAAAGTGTTCTACCACTGAACTACACCCCCAGTTCTGTTTATTTGCTTTTGAGACAGGGTCTTTGTAAATTGCCCAGTCTGGTCTCAAACTTGTGATCCTCTGCCTCAGTCTCCCCAGTAGCTGGGATTACAGGTGTGCACCACTGCACCCGGCCATATGGGTTATTATTTTTGTAGCAAACAACATCTGCTTCATAGGCAAATGATTGAGTTGTTCCATCTGATGACTTATCCAGATATAATATTTTTTTTCTTTTGAATCAGGAATCAAACTCAGGACCTTGTGTTTGCCAGGCAGGTGCTTGTGCCATTGAGCTATATCCCCAGCCCCAGATATAATAATCATACAGTTCAGAATTCTACTCCTGAAATTTATTCAGAGGAAATAAACGGTCATCCAGAAATGTGCACTTCAGGGTGATTTTTGTGCTCTTATTTGTGAGAACAAATATCTTGAGAAGACCTTAAGTGTTCTATGCCCAAAGGAACATTCTTGGACCTGATTACACTGTCAGCTGAAGCCTCCCAAGCCCTTCCTCTATCCTGATACCTTTGATTTCTCCTGATGGCCTCCAGGACCCAGTCTGGACACCACAGAAGGTCGTTCAGAGCCAACAGCTTTGGCAGTCTCATTCCTCACCACAACACATTCCTGCACTGGAGCATTATCCCCCCCAACTCTGTCAATGAGTAATAGTGTAGTGGCGTATGTCCCAAACATTGCACTGGGTCGCTTGGTACCATTACCACCTTGCTCCAGGTGAGAGCATCGAGTTCTTGTACAATAAGCCTTAGTCAATATCAACTCTCGCTGCCCTCAGGGAGTCCTGTGCAAGTGATAAGGACATGGGACCCTTTCCTAAATCAGGAGGTGCTGCAGGTGGGTGGTGCTGGGTGTCGCATGTGGGAGTATGTGAGTGTATTTGGATTGGGCCCCCCTTAGCCATGCCTTAGGCTTATCTGTGGGCTACAAGTGAGCCTTCTTCCTCAGCCCCCTCTGGGCACCTTAAGGGGGGCTTGTGGGTGGTGGGCCATGTTTCTTTTCACTATGGCTGCCCCAAAAGGGCTTGTGCTGATTATTTCGGTCTTGCTGCTTGGTAAGTTCTAGGCAACGGAGTATTCTTCCGCCTACCCTGTGTGCTCCAGAGCCTTGCCTTGCACCTGGTGAGTCCCCTCAAGGACAGCCACCTCCCCGCCCCACACTACAGCAGGAGCTGGACTTGGCATCCTGGGGATATACACAGGAGGAGGCTCACTTCCTGATGGCCTGGCGGTCACTGTGCTGGGTGCCCCTCTGAAACTCAGTCCCTCTCCCCAGTGCCCCCTTATCTCCCTGGGTCTCTTGCTTCCTCCCCCACTGAGAACTAAAGATGTACCCGTATGTAGCCGGCTCATGGCCAGCTCCAGAAGCCTGCATCCAGCCCACGTTAAACTGTGCTGTGAAGCTGTGTGGGAACCTCTGCGTGGGCACCCAGAGCCTGTACCTGCACTGCTCCAGCGGCTGTGCAACCTCGTCTTCAGCCAGGGCTCCACGTAGCTGCCAGTGCAGGAGAGCGGGGGGGAGAGAAGAGATCCACTACATGGAGGAACCCAGCCCCGGCTCCTTTGGGGTCTGGCTTGGCTGGCCCATGGGCGTGGCGGTGTGGGCAGGTCTGCCTGTCATACTTGGTCATTATTGATGTAATTATGTCCACAGGTGGACGTTGATGACCTGGTTTGAGCTCGCTGGGGTCTGGACCTGTCCTGTCCCCCAGGATAGGGCAAGTGTTTGCACAGGGTGGGCTGTTCCTCCCAGCCAGGACACAGCCTTTGGAGTGGCTGCAGTGACCTTAGTGTCTTGCCACTCACAGCTGACTTTGTGACATCTGCCCTTTGCTCAAGTGAGCTGCATCTGGCCCAAACTTTAGAAATGGGCTGGATATTCCTGAATGTGGCTTCAGGGAGTATGAGCATCCCATAATGTGAGTCTCCTCTTGTGGCTTCCCAGGAAACCGGTTCCTACTCTTAGCTGATGGTCCGTCTGGCCCCCAGGTGCTTGTCAATAGGCCCCAAGTCTGTCCCTTGGTGCCAGCAATAGGAGACTATGGTACAGCATGAAGGCGTTATGCTCAGGGACGATGTGGGAGGTGAGCCCAGGGGCGCAGGGATGCCCCAGGCCCTGCTGGAAGTCTCGGGCTTGCTTTCTTCCTCCTCTTTCCCCTCCCAGAGTTGTTTTGGGGTCAGCCCTGAAGCCCAGAGAATCACCAACACTTGGGAGCATGTTAAGATTATGTTTTATAAAATAGGATAGTGTGCTATCATGTGGAAAATGCTCAGTCTCCCACTTCTTTTTTTGTCCTTTTGAGACAAGGTCTCGATATGCAGTTCAGGCTGGCCTTGACTCACTTTGTAGCCTAGGCTGGTCTTGAACTCCCAAGGATCCTCCTGCCTTGGCCTCCCGAGTGCTGGAATTACAGGTGTGCACCACCATGCCCAGCTTCTCCCACTTTTCTTAAGCATTTCTCTTAGGCAGAGGGGAACACACTTTTGTATACCTAATTGTAACATAATTAGAGTCCTATTGCAGATGCTACCCAAGCGTTCCAGTCTGTTCTAGTTCCAAACCAGTGTTGTGGTAACAAAATACTCACGGATAAGAGAAAATCAGGAGGAGAGTTTACTCCGGGGACCTGGCAATATGACAGTCACAGGCAGACCTGGCTTCCTCCCTGTGGCACCCAGTTGGTACAGGATAAATGTGCCATAATGTCACCCAGGCCTGGGGGTCCCAAGTTCTTCTTTGGCCCCTCGTCCAGGATCATATCATCTGCTGGACAAGGTGAGAGAGCCTAACCTTGCTGGCCCTAACATGCTGGTGTTAGACAGGAGCCTTGAATTCTGCTGGAAATCCAGTTTTTACACTTCTTTGTATAGGAGAATTCTCCCTGCTTCAAACTATGGGACACTGGGAAAATTCCTTCCATTTTATGGGCCTGGAAGCCACGACACAAGGTCCTGCCAACTGGAGCCCAAAGTCTGCAAGCTGGGCAATGGGGAGAAGCGGAAAATTTCAGCAGCCCTGTGCCAAGATGCCTTACCTGTGTCATGGGAATCCTCACCCGGAAATGTAGGTGGCCTCTCCCTTGTACAGATAAACCAGGGAAAGGAAAGTCCAGGGATGCCAGATGACCACCCACTGTCACACAGCTGAGGCAGCCATGCGGGAACTGGGGTTTGGGTCAGGCTTTCTCACCTGGGAAGACTGTTGCCCCCCTACTTCCTGACTGCGTGTGCCTTTCTGCCGGGACTGCTGGGAGCTTGCAGCTTATCAATAAGTGGAAAATCTCTCTTTGTGACTGCTGTGGCTTCGGCTATTCCCACCCTTGTTTGGGGCCAGGTCAGGGAGGCTGCGGAGGAAGACCTGAGGGGTCTTGGCTTGTGTGGGCAGATGAATGGCCTTGCTCTCACCAAAGGAATAAGTTCTGGGATGGGAGCAGGAGGCAAAATGAGTCAGGGACACAGTGGCGTTGGCTATGAAGAAGTCATGGCGTGAGTGCTCAGCAGGGAGCCAGCCCTCTTTGGGAAGGGTGCTTCTATATTCACTTATAATAATTGATTCCCTGACCCTCTTTACCAAACAAATGTAGTAAAGCAAATACAGAACCATTCTAGAAAGTTCAGACCCTTCAACAAGATATGAACCTATCAGCCATAGAATTGTTAATTAACACGTTAGTGTGTTGTCCCGTCCAGGTGACTTTTGCTGTAGACTGACACATTAATGCAGCGACACAGTTTTCATAACATTCTATAACATGCTTCTCTCACTCCACAGACAGCTCTGGAGGTCACACACCTCTTTTACATTGCTGATGGTATAATAACCCAGGGAGGTAGGTAGAGAGATTTAACCAGAACTGTGTTAATTTAGTCATCCCCTCTTACCCACAGGGGATACAGTCCAAGACCCTCCAGTGGATACCTAACTGTGGAAAGAACTGAATCCTATAGACACTGTGATTTGTCCTATGCATACAAACCTACAATAGAGTTTAGTTTATGCATAAGGCACAGTAAGAAGTTAGCAACGATAGCTAATAATTAAATAGAACAATTATAACAATTTCATTTAATAAATTATTTAAAATTCTTGAATGGTTTATTTCTGGAATTTTGCATTTAAAACTTTCAGGCTGGGGCCACAGATGTAGCTCAGCGGCATAAGCGCTTGCCTGGCAAGCCTGAGGTCAAGGGTTTGATTCCCAGTACCAAAAAAAAAAAAAACAAAAAACAAAACAAAAAAACCTTTCAGGCTATGGTTGACTGCAGATAACTGAGATGTCAGAAAAGCGAAGCTGTGGGTAAGGAGGGTGCCTGCTGTACCTGTGTTTCCCGGTTTTCTCTTACACCCTGCTAAGTGACATCTCACTGCCCTGTCTCCATTTAGCTGATGAACACAGAACTGCTTCAGGGTGTTGTCTGGCTCTGGGCCTCTCCAGAGGCTGGGAGGGACATTGTCCTCCACCCAAGCAAGGAAGAGGCCCCAGTGTCCCCCACAGGGTTCCTGTGAGAAGTGGATGCCTATACCTCAGTCACAAGGTCACTGAAGGTTCAAGAAACCACCGGTGTCAAGGTTTAAAGGTGGATTCTGGGGCTGGAGAGCAGTCTTTGTCCCCAGAAGACTGTTCCTTCCTCCAGTCGCTACTGTTCAGGTCCACTGACACGCACGCTTGGTCCTGTCCCAACCACAGTCTTTCTTCCCCACATGCACCTGGCTTCTTCCCCCTGCCTGGGTAAATAGCTTGGATTTGCAGTCAGCTCTCTCTGTCCTGCACAACCTGCTCCATACCTCTGGGCACTTTGAAGGTGCCCCTTGTTGCTAGCTCTTTGCAAGATGGTGCAGGGCTTGCTGGGGGCCATACTGGCCTTCACTTGTGTCACTTGGCTCTTCCTGATCCCTCCCTAAGGACAGCTGTCAAAGTTGCCCACCCATGCTGTACTTTCTGCAGTTTGATGAATACTCCAGGGTAGCTCCCTACACCACAACCTCCTTGCCACCGTCCTGGACACGAGGAGAAGGTGCTAATGAGTGAGGCAGCAGAGAGACCCTCCTCTGAGGAGGAGACGGATGGGAATCTCCCCATCTTGGAGAAAATCTCAGAGGTGGTAGTCCCTTCTGAAAAACCATTGAACAACACTTTTGTATACTTACCATGAAGGTTTTTTATTGTCTTGCCTTAACCTCCCGTGGCCCTTGTGCTTGTTGGGGTTAAGTATCTGGGGCCAAAGCTGACTTCTACCTGGAGAAGCCACCATGGTACTGAATTATTGGAGAGGGAGGAAGAGGCAGGAGCTAGGGGGATAGTTGGTACCAGCATAAAGCTGTCCATGGGTTGCGCTAGCCTGAAATCTTCATGGTAGGGGCCTGCCCTTCCAGCCCCAGCCGTAACTGGCCCTTCTTGTGGGAACATCCTGTGGCAACCATCCTCAGCCCCCTAAGGGCTCCCCAAATCTCTCCTTCCTGCTCATTTCCAGCATTTCTGGGCTGCTGGAGCTGGAGCTCCTACGTCCTTAACATTCCCTCTCAGACAGCAGGAATCTGCAGACCATGGTCCTCTGGCCCCCACACTGCTCACTGACCACTGCTAGCATGGCGGTGGGTGGGTATTGGCCGAAGCTACAGAGCAAGTCTCCCTCCCTCCCCCATGGTGACTCCTGGATGTTTGAAATTGGAGTTGAGCGTCTGGTCCCCAAGAGAGGCTGGCATCAGGGAAGGCTGCTCTGGGGGTGCAGAGTGGGAGCTGCTGACCACTGCTGAGCATTAGTGAATGCCCAGTGGGGCACCTTTTGGATCGCAGCTCCGGTCCTGGCCTTGAGCTCCCAGCGCTGCTTTGATCTGGTAACAAGTCCCCTGCTCAGTTCCTCAGGAGGAGCCCTGAAAAATGATGGTACCCAAAAGCCCTGCTCACAGCTTCCTTATGCACCCTCATCCTCCAACCCTGCTGCCTCAGTGGGCAAGGGAGGAAGGCTGTCCTCTTCCCCCACCCTGTGCCAGTGACACCGAGCCATCCTCTTCCAAGGAGCCCACGACACGCTTGGCTCAAATTTCAGGTGCTGCCAGCCTAGTCTGAAAGGCTGGACCTGTTCCCCTCTTTTCTTCTTCCCTGCCCTCCCTCTTCTCTCCATCAGCCCCCATTTATAGCGTCAGATACTCCGTTAAATTTTAACTTCACTTAATGAGTAACTTTTGAGTATTTCTCAAATACTGCTTTTTCCCTCTGAAATCTGACAGCCCTCCCCTGCACCCCCCTCCTCCTATTCTGCAGCCCCCTCACCCCCAAGCTCAAGAGGGAGGGAGCCTTGTCCTATTCTGCAGGTCACGACAGGAAACCGGGGACAAAGAGATGAGGTGAGCATCTTTGCTCCAGTCCTATTTCTGCCATCCACAGGCTGCAGGAAACAAGGCCAGTGCCCTTGGGCAAGGATTCAGGGTCCCTGCTGTGAAACTGAGGTAAGATCCTGTGCTCAGAAGAACACTCAGGAAAGTTCTTACAGCTGCTGAATGTTTGCCTCAGAGTCGGATTTCATAGTCTTCCCAAAGGCAGGTTCACACTCAGCTAGCTGAGCCCCAGCATGACCCCAAGGTGCCTCTCACGACACCAGAGAAAGCCTTTGGTTCCCATCCATCCCCATTCTCTGGTGTAAGCTGGCTTTGTCAAAAGTTGTGTTAGGACCTAGGGCTCAAGCTAAGATCTCAGTGTCCCCAAATTGGAGCAAGAAGTTGAGGGAAAAAAAATCTCTGAATCCTTGTCTTTTCTCCTAGTCACCCAGCATCATGGTGAGTGTCAGGTGGTCGCGCTTCACAGATGCCATGTGGGTGGTGAACAGGGTGCTGGTGATAGGACAACCCTGCCCAGCTCTCTCTGGACAAACTGCTTAAGCATTGTTGCCCACTGGACCTACAAACAGGGACTGGAGAGGAAGACAACAGGACACTTGTACTAGAAGACGTAGAACCAAAAAATCACCATTTGTTTCTTCTTTGGTAAAGGTATAGTCTTAGGAGATAGTATTATAGGGCAATTTAGAACAATACTGTGGTGGATTGACAACTTATAACACCCAGTTGAATTGAAACCAGCATAGTGCTGGGAGTGGGAGGCCCACCTGAGGATTGTTGCCAGCAGCAGAAGAGGCAGAACTTTGGGCCTTCCCAGCACAGATCCAGAGGAAGAAGTTTAGAGGCTGTTGGGAGCTGGTAGAAGCTGTTGAGAGCCTGTTGGAAGTTGTTGAGAAGCTGTAGGGACTGTTGGTTTTCCTGGAAGAGTTTGTCATGCTGGTTTTTGTGATGAACTCAGCTGTTCTCATTGGAGGAGGAGCTCGGGACCTCATTGTCGCTGAGAATGGTTACAGTTCACTTTGGGAGAGCTCTGGTCCTCACTTTGAGCATCACTTCCTGGCTCTTGAGGGGGAGATGGTGCACTGCTCAGTCTCCTGAGGAAGCTTGTTACCTTGGCTTTCTTGATGGGAACCTCAGGACCTCAGTGTTGCTGAGGATGGCTGTGGTATTTTTTGGGGGAGTCCTGGGCCTTACTTTGAGCATCACTTCCTGGCTCCAGTGCAGATCCCACAGCCTGTTAGCACAGATCCTTCATCCTGCTGGCACAGACTTTCTAGCTTCCACCACTGAACTTTGGGCCTTCCCAGCACAGATCCATGAAACAGGCTTGCATGAGACATTGTCATGGGCTCTGGGCCTCCAGTTGGATTCCTGGGAGGCATTGCTATGGGCTCTAGGTCTTCAGTTGGACCATGCAGACATTATCATGGGATCCAGGCCCTCAGCTAGATTCCCTGGTCTTAGTGTGTGGACAGATTGCCTGCAGTCTCTTTGTATATGATTCTTTGGGTGACTATTATAAATAATCTTATAAAATATGTGTCCTGTATTGTATTGCTGTCTTTGCAAAACCCCAAACTATGACAAATACCTTTAGAGTAGATAAAGAACCAAAAAACTGGGCCCTGGATCTTCCACTTATATGACACTAAGTGAATGACTGTACCTCTCTGATCTTGAGTTTCCATATCCATAAAGTGGCCATGATAAGTGGGCTTGGGGATGGTATGAGGATGAAATGAGCTAAGTCCCTAAAACATCTGGACACATAGACAGTACTCACCACATGACAGGTGTGATATTTTATTATCATGATGCCAGGCAGCAGCTAGAGTGAGATGTAGCTTCCCTTGTTTTGAAGAAAACTCCTTTAATTGCTTAATATATAAGCTGTGAATTCCAAAGGGGAGCAGTGAGGATGGTAACAATGATTGGAAGAAAATGAGTGTCCCAAGTTAGACATTGTGTAGGCATTTCCTGCCAGAGATGCAGAGGTTTCGTGAGTGGGCTCCCAAGAGGAAGCCGCAGTCAGAAACCTGGGAGCTGGATTGCCTGGGTCTCCAGAAGTCCATCCCTATGATACTCTGTTCCTGTCCAAGGTGCTGAAATCTCCTCCTTGTCATACACACCCCGTGAATCACTTGCTCTCTCCATTCTGATCCACCATTCAACTCTTATGTATACTCTAAGTATCTACCATATAGGGAGTGGAGGTAAAAAGAATTCAGGTAAATTTCAAACCCAAGTTTCTCACATCCCACAGGGAAGGAATTCAAGCACACACAAATGCCTTAAGATAGGCAAGGATGAAGGCTATGAGATTCATTTCCCTATTCTTGAATTTCAGTGACATCCACCTCTTGCCTTCACTCTTGCTGCTTTTTCTTCTGTAACTTTTGTTTTCTTCAAGGCTGTGTGTTTTATGTCTTTCTTGATTTGGCCACCACAGATGAACCTTCTCCTGGAAATCTTTCTCTACTTACTAATGTCCCAGAGTGAGGAAGACTATTGATCAGTGTCAGGGTGGGAAGGTAGGGTAATTAAAGAGAAAACAGCTAGGGGTCTTTGTGAAGTGGAGAGGACACCTAGATAGGGGTGAGCTCCTCGTCGTATTTCTGCATGCCCTCGTCCGGGAGCAGAACCTCCACGGTGAAGCTGACCTTCTTGGCGTGGACAAAGCTATAGGTGTTATCAAAGCGTAGGACATCTGGGGGGCAGACGAAAAGATGGGCAGTTTGGTCAGGCTTCACCTTCTCTGCCTCCCTACCCTGACTATGAGGGAGGACAGGCCTGTGTCCTCACCAGCTTTGTTCACCAGGTTTTGACCATGCCTTTCCCTTCCTATGGGAACTGCCAGTCACGAGCAGTACCTGTAAACAGACACTGACCTCCTTCTGGTGTATGTCAAAGCCTGGCTTTACTTGTACCTTTAGCGGGCTGTGAGAACAATGGTAATTGGATCCCACTGTCTCTACACCTGGACACTACTGTGACGCACATGTGAGGTGGCACAGTTGGGGATAGCAAAGTCCTCTCAGCCCCCTTGGGTGAAGGAAGTCCTGGGCCAGCCTGCTGCATAGTCTGTGCCTCCTCACAGCAACCCCAAGAGGCAAGGACTGTAGCCCCTGGCCACAGGTGAGCAAAACCAAGGGTCCTTCCTGCCTTGGAATTTTGCCCAGGGTTATGCAGCAATACTGAGGCCAAGAAGGGATCCTGGCATCACATTCAGCTTTGTGGTGCTACAAGCTGCTTCTCAGTTTCCTCATGGGGGAAGCTATACTTGCCCTATCATTCTGTGTGCCCTGTGGCCCGAGTGCCATGCTGGGTGGGAACAAACAGCCCTAACCTAGGTCATGGGTCTGTGGGTGTATATGTGGGTTTTTTGTTTGTTTGTTTGTTTGTTTGTTTGTTTTATGCAGTTCAGGCTGGCCTTGAGCTCACTTTGTAGCCCAGGCTGGACATGAACTCACAACAATCCTCCTGCCTCAGCCACCTGAGTTCTGGGATTACAGGTGTGCGCCACCAGGCCTAGCCTTGTGGGTATATGTGTTGAGGTGTCACTGACTCTCTGTTTCCTCCTGTAAGCCACAGATCAGGTGGCTCCTGCCTTCTGAGCCAGTGTCCAGCTGGGGAAGACTTACAGACACCAGCCTCCGAGCAGGTGAGGCTCCCGTCCTCAGGCACCATGTGGGCATTGTAGCGCTGGCTGGACAGCACCTCCGTCATCTCCCCAGCCTTCTGCCGCTCTCCCATCTTGGTCTTTAGGAAAACCCCAAAACCAATGTCCCCACTATCTGATGCAAACTGCCACCTGGGAGGAGACAGGTTGCCGTTCAATCTGATGAATTCCTGAGGGGTTAGGGCCCAGGGAAGGGTGGGACAGTGGTCCATCCCTACCTGAGGACGCAGCCTGGAAACAGAATCTCATATTCCACCTGGTGTGAGGAGCCGCGGCTGATCTGCACGGAGTGCTCGTACTGAGTTTTCACCTGGTCCCGCACGTACATGGACTTGGGGATCTCTCCCCCATAGTTGATCTGCAGACACAGGATGGAGCAGCTTGTTCCTCCTCCTGGCTATCAGCTATACTGTTTCTCTTACCTGTGACACTTTCGTCACTTCCAGGAAAGATCCTACTCATCCTGTCCCCTGCTCCCTATCCATGAAAGCCTTCCCTTAGCATCCAGGCTGGCCCATGGACTTCTCTGAGAGCTTCCTCTTCCAGTTCAAAAATCTCCTCACTTCTTGTTTGTCTGCACAGCTGCTCCGAGCTCCCTTAAGAGCAGGGTGGGAACTCCCCAGCTTAACACCCTGTTTTCACACATGATTGCCTAACAACAGATACTTGTAGAATGAATGAACTGGGAAAGAAACCCAGATCTACCCTCTTATTCTCCTGTCCTAGGCTCTTTGTACCTTGTTTAAACATTTGGGGTTTCCATCAGGATCAGTCAGGGTCCCCCCAAAGTGGGCAGGCAGTTCTTCAGGACTGATAAGTTTCAGCAAACCTTCCTTCCAGCTGTCTGGGAGCAGAGAGAGTGAAGAGTGGTTATCACATACGGAAGGGACCAATCAGCCTCCCATGCCCACTAGGATGCCCTGAACTTGCTTCTCCAAGTCCTGCGGGAGCTGGGCTACTAGAGCCAGTTCCCCAGCCTCTTAGACCCCAGGCTGTAGAAAGTGTCTTTCTCAGCATCCTGTTGCTATGGAAATGTGTTTCTCTTTGGCTGATGGGTTTGCACATTCTTTCTTTTTGAAGCGGGAATTGAACTCGGGACCTCATGCTTGCCAGGCAAGCACTGTGTTGCTGAGCTATATCCCTGGCCCTTGGTTTGCACATTCTTAAAGGCTTCTCAATCACAAGTAATAAATGCTTAGGTAGCAAACCTAAGAGTTCTTTAATTGTCTCAAGGAGCCTTTAAGGCTCTGTGAGGTCAGGGACCTTGTTGGGGTCACTCAGTGAGTAAATCAGACCTTTTGGTAGAAGATGGATGTGTCTGGGTCTTTGGAGAGAACTCTCCTTCCCTCTCTCATAATGTCTAAGGGCTGTTATTGTTATTCAAACCCTATGCAAAGCTCTGGGGTGTTGCCATGGTCCAGGCCTGTGGCTAATTCAGGCTAACACTCAAGGCCATTCCTTTAGTGGGGTAAGGAAAAGATCACAGTGTTTGGTTCACTGAGGCCAAATGCCCTGAGCTTCATGGGACACCAAGAGGGGTGGAGGCCATAGATGTACATCCTGCAGTGTGGAGTAACCCACACTACTCCAAGGTTTGGTGAGCTTAGAAGGCAGTGCCCTGGGGCCCTCAAACCAGGCTACCTTGTTATCCACTGAGCTCCCTCCTAGTGGAAGTGGATAGATGTGAAGGTTGAGTGTCAGAAAAGAAGAAAAAGTGAGGATTTGTAAGACCCTCACACCCACCCAGGTCCCTAGTTTTCATGATTCTATGATCTGACTATTCTGCCTGGGAGAAGTTATCCTCCAAACTCAAGGTCGTTGGTTTGGGTCTATGAATTATTTTTCCTCTTTCTCTCACTCTGTAACTTAAAAAAAAACTGTTATTTTCCCTGCCTATAAAATTAATATTATTTTAGAAAATTTTAAAGGTTTGGAAAAACACAAATAAATTAAAAACTACATGATTTCTCATCATTAACAAGTCAATATTCTGTTGTCTTTCTCTTTAGAATACATATATTTGTTTTGTATGTGTTTGTTTCTACAAAGATAAGGTCACATTGTCTACACGGCATTACAATCTACATTTTTCACTTAGTGCTATTTCCTATGACATTAAATATTCATGCGCAGCATTATTTTTCATGGTTGCCCATATTTCATTGAATGGATGCACCATTATTTAGTTACCCAGTCCTTTCTGTTGGTTTTCCCTTTTCTGAATTTAACTACTTTTCCTGATCTTCTTCCTCATCCTCCTTAACCCAAGTTGTCTTTAGAAACACTGGGATTATGAATGTTGAAATGGAACTGAGGCTGCTAGACCAGGGACTGAATATAACTAAGCTGAAACTGATAAAGAGGTAGGTATAGAGGCCTATTCACTAAGGGGTATGGCAGAGAATAGGGTCTAGGTAACTGGATATGCTCTCCAGGGTAAAAGCATCTCATTTTGGGAACAGGAGCCTATGACTCTAAGTGATGTGTACAGTTCTGATGGGTGATGGACCAATCTCACTCCAAAGCTCACATACAGGGCAGAGAAATGGTGCTGGAACTACTTACTTCCCAACACTACAATTTTCCTGCGAGTGTCCTCACTCAGGAAGGGTTTCATGAGGTTGTAGCCCACAGGGAACAGTTTGGTAGCTGGAGAGATACAAATATGGATAATGAGGAGAAAGGAATTCCACTGGGCTACTCTTTCATAACGATATGAAACTCTTTCTCGGCCATAATGGTATGGTAGAGAATAAGATCTAGGTAACTGGATATGCTCTATATCATAGCCAATGATATGCAAGAGTCAGGATTAACTCTGCTGAGTTCCAATGCCCTGCACCCAACAAAACATCTAACCAAACACTCAGCCAGCAAACAACCAACTAACCAATCACTCAATCAAAACCCACCCAACCAACTGACAAATGAGTCAAACATCCAACCTTCTAATCAGCCACCCACTTGATCAACCAATAAACCAAGGAATCTATCAAACAAACAACCAAGGATCCAACAAATAGTCTACTGATTTATCTTCTAATCAGCCAACTAATCATCCAACTTCCTGAATAGTCAAGCAACTACCTAATAAGTCAGCCACAAGAAAACCAACCAGCCAACTGAACAACCAGCTAGTCATCCAAACAACAGCCCTGTCCAGTTAGCCAGCTACTCGATCACCCATCCATCCACCCATCTATCCATCCATCCATCCATCCATCCATCCATCCATCCATCCATCCAAATAACCAGAGATCCAACCACCAGTCACTCAGTCAAACAACAGATTAGCCAGCCAACTAGTCAACCTTCCAGCAAACCACCCAAACAAGCTTTCAACTCCAAACAATCAGCCCAAACAAGCAACCAAAACACCAGCCAGTCACTAGGCAGTAAGCTGGATCAAACAACTAACTGACCAATAAATCAGCTGTCAAACATATATCCATCTTTTCATCTACCAGCCTTTCCAGATAACATCCACCCAAATAATTACAGAGCACCCACCATGCTGCCAGATCTGGTGGAATATAACAGAGATGGAAAATCAGAGTTCTTGCCTTCAAGAAGCACATAATATGGCCAGAAAAACAGAATGCACACACATAAGACAATGAAGACCCTCAGAAAGGAGCAAATGGGAAAGGTGACATCGAGCTGCACCAGCTGCCTGTGCCAGAGGCAGCTTGGAGAAGGAGAGGTCATCGTGACTGGGAGAAGCAAAGGGGGATTCCTGGAGGAACTGAGGTTGGAGCTGTCTTTTCTTATACTAAGGCCAATTATTAATAATTAATCTGTGCCCAATACTCTTAGTGATCTACAAGCAATCAATGTGCCTCACAACAACCCTGAGACGAAGGCACTATCATCCTCAGGGCGCAGATCCGGAATGGGGGCGGTACACAGATAAGGGAAGTCACTTGCTACACACCTTTCACAATGAGCATGAACTTCAGCGTTTCTGGGTAATTTTCTTCAAGGAGGCCAAAGAACTGTGGAACCGAGAAAGACCCCATCAGAGCCCAGACTTTATTTTCTCCTTCCCCCATCTGCTTTGCAATCTCCTGTCTGGAGGTTTCAGAGCCCCCTGAGAGGTTTTCTTTTTTGCCATCACCTCCTCTGACCTCTGGAGGGATCTTACCTCAGACTGCTATAAGCACACCCCTAGTGGTAATTATATAATAATCACTTTTAGAGTAAATATTATAGTGAAGCGAGTATAATAATGATGGTAACTACTAGTAAATGTTCACTGCTTGTCAAACATTGTGTATACACTTTACCTAACACTCACTGCAGTGTCTCTGCATTCCAATCCCCCTTTGGGGGTGAGGAAACTTTGGCTTGGAGAGGTAAACTGCTGTGCTCAAGTCCCAGAGCTCAGAGTGCGGGCTGGGAAGGGCTTGGTGAAAGCGGCTCTTATCATCCTGGGGTAGTGTCTCTGAGGACTGCTCTGTAAGGTCTTCTGGGAAACATATTAAGAACCTTTCTGAGGGGTCCCAGAAAGCAGTTACCTTTTCCCATTTTTGGCTGTGAATGAGCAGCAAGTTCACACCAGGCCAAGTGGTCATCCAACTGTGTGTGTGTGTGTGTGTGTGTGTGTGTGTGTGGTGTGTGTGTGTATGCCCACAAGTCTTTTCCTCACCTCCTGGTACACTTCTACCAGAGGTTTCCAGAAGTGCTTCAGTCCCAGGCCCTCACAGTCAAATATCATCACGATGGTTTCAATCTTCTTCCCTAACTGCAAAGATGAACAAGGAACAGTTCTAAGGTGGAGAGCACAGCCTCAGGAAATGGTGACCTAAGTATGTGACTCCCCAGCATCTCATCCACCCCGCTTCTCTGTCCTTGGAGGAAAAGCTGGACAAATTGAATGCATTTATTCACCCGTCTGTCCATCCATTCATCCATCCATCCATCCATCCATCCATCCATCCATCCATCCATCCATTGGTGCATCCATACATCAGTTCTCCCATCAAGCCACTTATCCATCCAACCACTCATATTTTCATTCATTCATCCACGATGAATTTATTTATCCAACTGATATTTCTTAAGCAGTTATTTTATGCCAGACACCGAGAGTGCAATGAATAATGCTTAATAATCCACCATTCTTGTCCTCAAAGAGTTCACAGTGCGGTTGAGGGGATGACAAGAAACCAGGACCTCTAATACACCTAACCTATCAAACATCACAGCTCAGCCTAGCCTAGCCTACCTTAAATGTGCTCAGCACACTCATATTAAGGTGGAGGGCACAGATAAGTACTGCTATGGAATAGCACAGGAGCTGAGGGAACAGGGAAGAGGGGTATTTAATCCAGGTGGAGCCCTCCAAGAAGGTGATGTCTAAGTGTGAGACCTACAGGATGGGTAGGAGAGAACCAAAGACGCTGTGGGAGTTCCTGTGCTTGGTGGTGGTGATGGGTGGTGAGGTCACCCAGGCAGGAGGAACAGCAAGGGGAAAGGCTCAGAGGGAAGAGGAGTAACTACCATTGTTGAGAAATATGCCTTTGGCCCACGAGCTAAGCCATTTAAGTCAATCCTCAATGTAAGATGGTTTGACTTAATGATTTTTAAACTTTCCAGCGGTGCAGATGTGATATGCATTCAGTAGAAACAATATTTCAAATATTGAATTTTGTTTTTTTCCCATGCTAGTGAAATGCAATAGAATATTCTTGTGACGTCTGACTGTGGGCCAATATGAGTATGCTGAGCACATTAAGGTAGGCTAGGCTAGGCTGAGCTGTGATGTTTGATAGGTTAGGTGTATTAAGTGCATTTTGACTTATGTTTATTTTTTCCTCCCTTTTGGTGATGCTGGAGATTGAATCCAGGGTCTTCTCACTGAACTATATCCCCAGTCTTTTCATTTTTTTTTTTTGAGATGATTTTACTATGTTACTAAGATGTCCAGGCTGGGCTTGAACTTGCTATCCCCTTGCCTTAGCCTCCCAGAGTTCTGGGACAACAGGCATGTGCCACCAGCTTACTTATGAGGGGTTTATCAAGATGCAACCCCACTATAAATTGAAGAGCATCTGTATTTGCATTAGTATCTCATTTAACCCTTGTAACCACTACTCATAATTACCCTTACTTTGCAGGTGAGCAACCAGAAGTTCAAAGTGGTGAGACAGCATTCCTAGGCCACACTGCTGGCAAAGCAGTAGACCTGGTGTTTGACTTGAGAGCCCTCTGACCATGACAGCAGGGAGCACAGGTGTATCCCCTGACCGTGTGCCCTGCAGCTTCACCTGCTCTAAGCCACCCCTGGCCTGGGCCTCACCCGCTCCGTCTGCAGGTCACACTCATGCAGGATGCGCTCACAGTCCCTCATCTTGGTCTTCAGCAGGTCCTGCTTGGTGACTGAGAAGAGCAATCCCTTGGGGTCAAGCGGCCCGATGATGTCATACCACACAGGGCACCCATCACGGTCATAGCCACACAGGCCCCCAGGCATGTACTTCTGGATTACCTACATGTGGAAAGATACACAGAACTTGGAATCACACACCTCCTCAGAGACCCCCAGACTCAGCTCATGGCTGGGACTCAAGCCTACACTCACCCTGGTATGAGCACTGGTTCTTCCTTGGAGGAGGCATTATTGACCCAAGTGAGAAAAGTGAGGGTCCTCCAGAGGGTGGCCTTGTTCATATCAGGTAAATAGAAAAGCCAGGTCTCAGCTGAGTTTGGCTGAAGGCCTTTGGGATACCTGGTTTTGCCCCCAATGCCTACCATGTCCAATGCCTACCATGTCCTTTTTCATATCAGGTAAATAGAAAAGCCAGGTCTCAGCTGAGTTTGGCTGAAGGCCTTTGGGGTACCTGGTTTTGCCCCCAATGCCTACCATGTCCTTTTGCATAGACAGAGAACTTGGATCCTGAAGGTCAACAGATCTGTTTCAAATACAGACACTGCTGCTTCCCTGCTGTGTGTCCTTGTGTGAGTGAGACTACCTCTCTGAGCCCTATTCTATCTCCTCTTGTATAAAGTGGTTTATAATTCCACCTCCTTGGTACCATTGGAAGAAGTACCTAAGATAATGTTGGCAAAGCACAGTACCCAGCCTAGAGCATGTGCCCTACAGGTGAAGCTGTGACCATTACTCTATTGTGACCCCAGTACTGGCACCGTTTTCAGTGTGCCTTGGTGAACTGCTTCTTTCTCACCAGACAGGATGCTTCTTGCAAAGCCCTGATGTAGAGGGGCACAGAGCTCCTAGTGGTGGCTCAGAACCCAGGTTCAAGGAGCCAGATAGGCCTGACATAAAACACCAGCCCATCTTAGTGCTGTGGGACTTTGGTCAAAGTTACTGAGCCTTTGCTGAGCCTTGGAGTCCTCATCTGTAAAATGGGAATGATAGCCCCCCTCATACATAGAGCTTTATTATTAAGTGATCCGATGCTTATAACTCCCATGCTTAGCCTGGGCCTGAGCCTGTAAAGCCCCAGGAATCATTATTAGTACAGGAGGGGTGCCTGCAGGCCCAGCCTTGCTGCCCTTCACTCACGGTCCCCAATGACCAGAGGCTGCACGAGTAGTATTGTCTATGAATGATTGACATTGACCCACCTCCGGGGGCTGCCAGTCAAGGATGTGGTCAATGTCCATGGTCTTCCGGAACTCCATGTACTGAAAAGGGAAGGAGTAGTAAGGCGCCCAGGGGGCTCCCCGCACCCTGCAAAGGGGGTAGAGGCAGAGGCATGAGACATGAGGATGAGGCCTGTTCCCAAATCTCCAGGGTAGGTGGGTCTCACCTTGCGGAGCATGGCCTCTGATTTCTGCAGGTCGAAACTCCGAGCTGTGTGAAGATGGAAAAGGTATGGGTGAGATGTAAGTCCCCTTGTTTGGTTTCTGGTCAGTGGGCCTTGTGGGGAACGTGGGGGCCGTGGGTAGGACCCCGCTCTTCTGTCCCCTCCCCTCTGCCAGACATGAACCCATGAAGCAAGATTGTTGCATCAAGACAGCCTCAGGTCATTGTGGAGCTACTGGGACCAGATGCCTCTCACGGACTCCTCATTCTGAATTCTTCCACTCCGCCCTCACCTCGGAGCCAGCGGAGAAGGAAATAATCATCCGGGTTGGGCAGCGCAGGCAGCACATCCTGGACATTTTCTCGGAACTGGGAAGAGAGAGGCTGGTTAAGGTGGTTCTCTCACACTGAGCCTTGGCCTCCGGACTTACTGTTTTGTAGCCTCTCATCCTCTTCCTCATGCAGCCTGGGCAATTTGATGGAGGGAAGGGTTAACTGGAGAGCGGAGAGAAGGAGAGTGGACTGTTGGACAAATGGGGGGCCTGGAGGAGGAGCTGAGTAAATGGATAGAAAGAACAATGGAGGGATGAATGAATGCGTGAATGGGTAGAAAAGAGCAGGGGAAATCAATGGATTGTGGATGGATGGATGGATGGATGCATGGATGGATGGATGGATGGATAATGGATGGATGGATGCATGATGGATGGATGGTTGGAAGGATGGATGCATAGATGGAAAATAGGTGAATGGGTAAAAGGAACTGAACAGATAAATAGAAGAATGAAGAGAAGGGGAGCAAAAGGGGAGGAGAAATGCACACATGAATGAGAAGATGGATGGGTAGAAGGATAAACGGTCAGGTTGGTAAGTGGATTGGGATATGGATTTTATTTTTAGTTCCTTCCATGTGTTTGCCCACCACAGTGTCTGCCTTCTTTTCATCCTATCTTTCACAAAACCATGGTTAGGGATCTTTTGCCCTCTTCTCCGTTAACTGTGGGGATGACAACACACTCTGGCCCGGCCGTTACAGATTTCTCTTTTCGCAATCCTGGGGAGGGGAACAGAGTCAGAGCAATGCAGCAGCGTCCTTCAGCTCCCACCTAGAGGCCTAGAAGAGAGGAGGTGGCGGGGGCAGCTTCTGGATAAAGCTCTATGGGTCTGGCTCCTGGATGAGAAGTCAAGCTTGGTCCTGGGGAGGCAATACCCACACTATTGCAGGAACGGATGCTTCACCATCAACCTCTGTCCTGGGCAGGGCTGATGTCGCTGGGCACTGTGGGACTTGATTGTTCGGGGGACGACAATGTTGAAGATAAGCCAAGTCAGCAGGGTGGGGCAGGGTTCTAGCCACCCCTGCTCACCCCACGCGCCCTCAGCCCTTTTCCCCTGGGGCCCAAACGGAGGGCTCTCACCTTGGCCAGGGTCTCTGCCTGTTTGGGGCTCAGGTCTCCGACTCGGCCGCTCATGGTGCCGGCTGAGCGGGAGGAGTGGTGGCTGCGGTGAGCAGAGGCCCAGCCTAGTCTGTCAGCCAAGAGCCAGCTGGGGCCTTTTGCCCCTGCTCCGGGGTGTGGCCCCAGGTACCTCCCCTGGGCCAAGTGTTTGGATTGCACATTACATAACTGGGATTAAGTGAGGGCCTGTGTTTGGCTCTGCAACTCCTCAGGAGGGTGGGTGGGTGAAAGGGAGTGTCAGAGGTCCCGTGCCAGACAGAGCCCGCCGGGAGGGGAGGAGGCTGGCCTCTGTGGCCTGGAGCCCAGAGTGGGCGCCTGTGGAGGCCCTCCGTGCCCCCAGTGACCACTTTCCTGGAGTAGAGGGAGTTTGAGGGGAAGGAGGCCTTCCTAAGTCTCAGTCTCCCATCTCACTATTGAAGAGACTCCGCCTAAGGTTCTCCAAATTTGCCCCTCTACCCAGCTCCGACAGGGCAGGGGTCTGACAGCGGGGTAGGTAGGCAGAACACATTCATTAAAGCAAGCAGTTCCTTCACTTTATTGGGCACGAGGGGAGGCTCAGTTCTTCTTATCTTTTCATCCATGTGAAAAAGAAGACAGGCTGGGGCAGAAAATAGAACTCAGAAGGTGTCCTTGGGCCAGCATGATGGTGCACACCTGTAATCCCAGGACTCAGGAGACCCAGGCAGGAGGAGTTTAAGTTCAAGGCCAACTTGGGCTATATAGTGAGACACTATCACACTGGAAAAAAGAAAAAGAAAACATAAGAGACCAGGGGTGTAGCTCAGCTTATCTAGCATGCACGAGGTCTGGCGAACTGTGCATTTTCACTAGCGCTGCTTGGGTGAAGGTCTATTTATTTGTTATTTTGGGGGCTGATGCCATTTTTCCTGATGCCTTTCAAATCCCACCTCAGAGGCCCCATAAACCTCTACAGGTAAAAGGGTGAGCATCTCTCATCTTGCTGTCTTCTTTTCTAACTGCTGGGGCCATGGGCACAGTAAGGGCCTTTGTCCTACAGACCTCCAGTCAGAGACAGCTCTCCTAAGCGTGAAGAGGGCAGGTGGACGGCCTTGGGGGGCGAGGGTGTATTTCAGCACCTGGGATTTTAGACAGGTTCTCACCAAGTGGCATCCACCCGGGAGAGAAGAGGGGAGCCCAGAAGCTTCCTCCCCGCTTTGATTTCTCTCATGCTGCATGACATCCCACCATTAGACAAGCCTGCCAGGTCCAGCCCTGCTCCCCACTTCCCCATGAAACCTGCTTTTCAGGGTGGCATCTCTGAGAGATCTCTGGCCTCATTTGTAAAACGGTGCTATCACTGCTTGCCCTGCCATTGTTAGGTGGATGAGATATATAGAGGGCTGAGGGCTGGGCATGGCTAAGGGATTAGTCTCTTTCAGAAGAGAAGTGTCAGGAAGGGAGTCGCCACATTATCAATGACTGCCTATAAAAAAACCCAGCAGGCCGGGCGTGGTGGCGCATGCCTATAATCCCAGCACTCTGGAGGCTGAGGCAGGAGGATCGTTGTGAGTCTGAGACCAGCCTGAGCTCAAGGCCAGCCTGAACTGTATAGTGAGACCCTGTCTCAAAAAGACCAGAAAAACAAAAACAAAAACAAAAAAACATCAATTTGAGATCTCTGCATACACATGTTCCTGTCCTGAAGAGAATCTACATGGACTGAAACTACCACTGGACTAGCCTCAGCCCCTACAGCTGGACTAGCCCAAACTATTCTGCCTAAGACTCTCTGCCCCCTCGAGCACTGTGTCTCCATTTGTGGGCTATCACAGGCCTCTATTCTGGGCTATCTTGGGGCCTCTTTAGGCGAATTGATGTCGGTTAATAACAAACACTGCTCTGGTGTTTTCCTTGGTCTAGGCCCCGATAGAGAAAGAGAGGCCATCTCTGGCCATTTCCCTCTCCCTGGAGCACCTGCTTCATGCCTTGGGAGCAGTTAGGTAATTCTCCACACCCCAGCCCCGAGCTGCTTCACATTCCAGCCTCCTTTTCTACAAAGCTGGTGCGAGGTCCACACCCACTTCCCCGCCAGCCTGGCAGAGCAGAGATTGGGTTCCTGGGCTGCCCTCTCATTAGCTCTAATCCCCCTTGTTTCTCACCAGTCTCCTTTCTCACCGTAATCCCTCTCCTGCAAGGTGCCCAGTTCCTTCTGGCTGCAGCACAGCTGGGGAGTGAGGGCCCAGAAGAGGGCTGAGGGTGGGCTTTCAAGGACAGCCCCAAGCACCTTTCCTGATCCAGACATAAATACACAGAGCAATTTACCGTACACATGTATTGTCGTTGTCCACAGCTGTCCACAGTGCCAGGCAGTTGAACTGTCCATGGTGAGGGGCACATTCTCTACCTGACCTCCCACTAGACATGTGTGGTAGCCATAGTCATACAGGAAATATGTTAGTGCAGTTGAAGATCTGAAGATTGAATTGAAAAGAATTGTGATTAATTTTACTTTAAATCACCCATGCGGCTGTAATTTGCTACAGTATATTGGACAGTGTAGGGTGACCACATTTACTAAATATTTATTCCATGCCTGGGCTCATTCTAACAGCACTACCTCTTTTAGATGTCAGAACATCCCTGGGGGCTGGGTAGATACTATTGTTCAGCCCATTTTACAGGTGGGCAAACTGAGGCATAGAGAAGTTAGGTAATATATCTAAAGGGTAAGCCTAGGTGATTTCTCATTCTGCTGTTGTACTGTGAGGCTATCCCACAGCCTCAGCTCCGGGAGTTTCCACACTAATTAGGGAGAGGACCCAGGCATACAGGTCACCCTGATGTGATACAGGCAGGTCCTTGTCTAGAGGAGTGGGTGTTGGTTATGTACTTACCTCTAATAATTCCTGATCTCCAAAAGAAAAAACCCTAACTTTGAAGGACCCATTTCGCAGTGCTGGTTACAGGAGGATGCTGAGTACAGGAAAGGACCTCCCAAGTGGAGGGGGTGGTGCAGGAGAAGATGGGGTGGTAGGACAGTGAGAAGCGCGTGGGGTGTGGGTAGAATATTACTCGAAACAAGAAGGATTAATCCCATGCTTGTATGGAGGGGCTCCAAGACTCCTGTTTTGTTTTGGTTTGGTTTTTTAGTATTTCCTGTGTGCCAAAAGTTTTACATTATTATCCAGCCATTCGGGAGCAGCCATGGGCACCTGCATTTAACAGCCAAAGAAATGGAACGAAACCAAGCTCAGAAAGAACCACAAGCTTTTCCAAGGTCACACAACCAGAATTTGTACCCAAGCCTGTCTGACCCTGGAAACCATAGCAAGTCCTGCCTTCCCTGGGAGGGTTTAACCACCCATTAGGCATGGTACTGCATGCACGTTTGTTGCCTCGGCACTTGGGAGGCCGAGGCAGGAGGATCACTGCGAGTGAGGCCAGCCTGGGCTACAAAGTGAGTTCAAGGTCAGCCTGAACTGCATAGTGAGACCCAGTCTCAAAAAGAAACGAAAAAAAAGAGGGAGAGAGAAAAAATAGTCTAAACCATGATGGGTTAGGAAGATTGGATCTAAGCCCTTGGGCCTCAGAGTGTTCTGGGACTCACAGGATTAATTCGCTCTCTGCTGAAACAGAAGGCCTGGGGAAGCAAAACTCCACCTCCAGTCCACAAACCCCTAGGATACAACCTGTTCAAGTAAGGCCCCAGGTTGTGTTTAGCAACCCTTTGGCCTAGCTCTCAGGGGACCATGGTGACAACCACAATATAAACAAACATGCACTGGTAGGGGGTTAGACAGAGCTGCTGGCACCACACCCTGGACCCTCCTAGGCAGAAAATGTGAAAGCGCTGCCCCTCCGGGCCCAACGTCCAGCACATTCCTGCCTGCCTCTCCTGGACGGGTGATACCAGAACCGGCTGAACAAGTGCAGAGGGAGAGGGGCAGGGGCTGGAACGAGCCTCATCATGGGCCACAGAGCAAGCACAGGCAGGGGCAGGGCTCAGACCAGAGATGCGAGTGGGGGTAAGAAGGGGAGAAAGAAAGAGAATTGGGGTGCAGCAGAATCTCAGTGGTGCTCTGGGTTATACTCTAGGACAGTTCGCTCTCCAGCTTGGGCAGTTTAATTTTTTAAATTATGTCTGCCTGACTGCCTGCCTGCCTGCCTGTCTGTCTGTACGTGTGGTGCTAGAGGTGGAACCCAGGGCCTGGTGCATGCTAGGCAAATGCCCTCCCACAGAGCTACACCCCCAGACCTTCATTTTTCTTTTTTTTTCCGTATTTTCAAAAATTACCACTTATTGGTTATACAGATTAATGGGTTTCATTTTGGCAAGTTCATACACGAATATAACTACTTGGATCACTTTTACCCTCCACCAATGCCCCACATCCCTTGCCCCATTCTAGTTGCACATTTTTTTGTTTCAGTGTTTATATTTTGAGCATATCCATCCCCCACCCAGCCCCCATTACCTGCCCTTATACTGCCCTCAGCTCCTTTTTTTTTTTTTGTCTTTTTGAGACAGGGTCTCGCTATGCAGCTCTGGCTGGCCTTGCGTTCACTTTGTAGCCCAGGCTGGCCTCCAACTCACAATGATCCTTCTGCCTCAGCCTCCCGAGTGCTGGGATTACAGGCGTGTGCCACCACGCCTGGCTAATCTCTTTTTTTAAATT
>NW_004955455.1:4696975-4703894 GCF_000276665.1 Chinchilla lanigera
ACCAGCCTCGATCCAGAGAAGAGAGCAGCTTTTAAACCCTAAAACCGCATCCTGTTTGGCAAACACATGTCACATGTCACATCTGTAACAATGAGGGGATTCTCTCTTTTTTTTTTTTTTTTTATGGCAGGAACAGTACATTCCGAGAATCCGGGAGGGGTAGAGAATTTAGGGGAAGAACAATACATTTTAGGAGTCCAGGAAGGGCAGGGCGTTTACAGCTAGTTTACAACCACACATTCCAGAAATGGTAAACATGAAGATCTAACCCCACGGCAGGGGTGGGAACTGAGAATTAAACTAGAACCTTTGATGTCTGTAGTGGGGCTTTTACACAACTCAGTGATTTGTAGTACTGTACACTCATAAGGTTGTGTGCAATTGTAGCTAATGTGTATAGTACAATTAGAAATTATGGGCTCATTTCCCTGAACTTTTTGCTAAGGCCCACTACCTAGAGGCAGAAATAAGAATAACAAAGACCTCTGGAAATTTCTGAAATTCCAATCCAGGACTCTTGAGTGCAAGATCTGCTGGCATGATTTACAATGACTTGTCTTCACTTGGAGCTCAGGAAATGTTCATACATATGGACTGCGTCTCATACAATTACAATTTTCTTTAGCCTTTTATTGAGATACAAACAGAAAGCAGCAACAGGGCAAAAGGGTGGAATAATTAACAGGATTAGTGAGGACAATACAGCTTAATTATCACAGGAACTAGACTTTGACTTAGTTAACCATCTTGTTATCATTCCTTGGGGCATATCTCTGCAAAGCATCTAGTGTTGTCCCAGCAGCTTTCCACAGGGACCAAGGTCCTGCTATCACTTCCTTTTACACTAATGCTTTTGCTAGACTCCTCCAGAATCAAACAATCATATGGCTTGGTCAGACCCGAAGTCCCAAACAGGTAATACATTGACAAGTGAACTATAGAATGTTCCTCTCCACAGTCTCATACATCCAATTACAACACAGTGAATTTATGGGGAAGGACATGTGCAGCGCGTACATCTGTTATGACTCAGCACTCTGTCAGTCATGTTGTCTTCGGTACGGTCATATGCCACATACTGACATTTCCGTCAATGGCAGACTGCAGGTACCATTATGGACCCAGAAGATTATAATGGAGCTGAAAAATTCCTGTGTCTTCATGTTTTTACTGTACCTTTTTCTGTTTAGATAAGTTTGCACACACAAATATTTGCCATTGTGTTACCATCACCTACAGGATTCATTGCAGTACTGTGCTGCTCAAGTTTGTAGTACAGGGAGCACTGGGCTGTAATGTTGTCGTGTCTGGGGGTGTACACCCCACACACCGCTGCTCTTCTGGACATGCGGCTACTGGGCTCCTACTGGGGTACACAGCACCAGTAGTGCGTTAAAGAGGTAGAGTTTAAAATAAAGGAAGATGATTTGTTTGGAAAAGGGTGGAAAAAAAAGAGAAGATAGATAGCTAGTCTAGGAAGAGTAGGACGTATCAGAAAGTGAACACTCCTGAGGTTTTTGTCTTCAGCTCCTTTTTATTAAGATTGGTGTCCTTGCCCCACAGTGAGTCCCTGGAACTTGTAACAATCTGATTGGTTGTCTGGCTGGCTTTGACTTTGCCTATAGCTTGGACACCTCTATCTATATCTATATATCTCTATCTATCATCTATCTATGTATCCATGTATCTATGTATCTACGTATCTATGTATCTATCTATCTTTTTTTACCATTTGATTTCTTTCTGCCCTTTTGTCATGGTTAAGTATGGGAAGCGACAGCCTCATAGAAGGACAGCTTAGAGTTAGAAATTAAGTAAAGGGAACATGGGTGTATCTAAGGCAGTGGTATACGATGCTAAACTGAGAATATATATAAGTATATTTGTATAGGTGTGTGTCTTTTATATATTAAATAAGAGTCCTTAGGTGGCTGTCCCTTGCTCCCTTTGCATTTTATCGGGTGAGGATGGGAGCGGTTACCCTGATCTTTCATGCTCCTGGCTACATCCCTATTTGGCCTGTTGATTATTCCTGCTAAATTTTTATGTTAATTGTGTTACCTGGCACCTTCCTGGGTCTGGTTTTTTTCTCTCTCTCTCTCTCTCTCTTTTGTTTCTCTTTTTACTTACTTTTGTCTTTCTAGTTGCTAGAGTCTAACTACAGAGGCAAAAGCTGCCTTTAGTAAGATTTCTTATTAAATAAAGCTTCATGAGATCCTATTTTATTCTTCTCCTACCTATAGCCCCCAGCTCCTACACTGTATTATCGCTTATGTGCTCTGTAGACCATACCATTGAGGTCTGTGCGTTATAGGTAGCCGAGTTAGGTAGAAATATTAAAAATATTATAAGCAGTCAGACAGGGCCAGGCCCTCGAAGGAGCCAGTGTGGAAAATGAGATACCTTGCAACTGTAGGGGAGACAGACACCTCCAGCTGTGGACAAAAGATTAAACAGATGCACCCACACACTTCCCTAGGGATGGACCTCAGGGATTGATATTCTAAATAGGTATCAATCACTTTGAAAAAGCCAGGAAGAGTCACTAACCCAAACCCCTACAGGGAAAGCCCCTGTTCTGTATTCATGCGTGCTTGCTACGCAACTCGCTTCCCCATTTGATCCCAATTTATTCAATTTTACCGGGACAATTATACTTGTAATCTTATTGACTGACCATAGTTTTGTCCCACCTCATGCCCACCTAGCGAATTCCCAAGTTTTCCACCTTGGACCCGCCTCTCTTTGTAGTTTTGCTCTATAAAAGTCCCTAGAAAAGACAGGTTCCTGGGCAACCCAATTGGGCTCCCTTCTGTCCTTCTCTTGGACAGAAGCTTTCTTTTCCTCAGTAAATATATTCTGTTCTTAACCTCTGTTGTCCCTGAAATTCATTCTTCGATTTTAGAGAACATGAACTCGTCCCAGATATCTTTCAGGTTGGGAGTTTTTTTCTCCTGTATCATGTGTAAGGACATTCTACAGTGCATGTACATCAAAATTTCCTAGAGGTACATTCCCCACAATGTACCCTCATGTTAAGCAATGCATGACTATATTTCGTTATTTTAAATACTAGGGATAAACCCAGGGGCTTACATATGCTAGGCAAGTGCTCTACTACATCTCCAGCCCTTTCTTTTTCTCACTGGGAGACAAGTAAATTTTCCAGGATGGCCTGGAAATTTTGATTCTCCTGCCTTAGCCTCCTGAGTAGCTGGGATTACAGGCATGTAACACTGGAGCTGGCTATTTTATTACTTTTTATGTCTGGACATTTCACTTTATGGATATACCACACTTTGTTTATCCATTTATCTACTAACAGACATTTGAATTGTTTCTACATTCTATTATAAAGAACGCTGCTATGAACAACAGACAAAATTTTATTTTTTAAACTGGGAATTGAACCCAGGGCTTTACATTGAGCTATAATCCCAGCCCTTAAAACTTTTTTTTCTTTTTAAATTTTGCCAGGTGTGGTGGTGCACTCCTATAATCACAGCACCCCAGAGGTTGAGGCAGGAGGATCACTGTGAGTTTGAAGCCAGCCTGGGATATCTAGTGAATTCAAGGCTAGCCTGAACTACATAATGAGAGCTGGTTTCAAACAGAAACTTTTTTTTTTTTTAAATTTTGAGATAGTATCTCTCTAAGTTCCTAAGTTTCCCAGGCTAGCCTTGAATTTGAGACCTTCCTACCTCAACCTCCCAAAATACTGGTGTTATAGGCAGCTGAGTTAGAAATATTATAGGCAGTCAGACAGGGCCAGGCACTTGAAGAAACCAGTGCAGAAGATGGAATACCTTGCAAAGGGAGAGGTGAGCACTTCCTCTGTGGACCAGACCTCAAGACAAAAGATTAAGCAGATGCGCCCATATATTTTCCTTTCAATAGTGTTCCTGGGATACCAGGGTTGGTCCACAATGACCCAGAATGAAACTACGGACGGAGGGGGCAGGGTGCAAATTTATTTAAAAGCTCCAAAGGCAAGAGAGTGAAAGATATAAAGTCAAGGAACTAAAGCTCCCGCAGCCGAAAGGGGGTTCTGAGTAGGATACACACAAGCGCTCTTTGTTAAGGGGTTTTTAAGGAACGAGGAGGGAGCTTGCGCCACTGTGTAAGCAGTATAATCTGACCCTGTAGGAGACTGCACATTGATTAGGGTCCAATCTACGCAGTGTTCACAGTGCCCATGCATGGCCCATGCACCCTTGAGCCAGTGGCTGTCTGATCTTGCTCGGGGAGGTCTCTGATAGCCATGGGTCACCTGGCAGATATTTCTGTAAGATCCCTGGAGGGTCGTGACTCAGCAGGCTCCATTTTGAGCTTCTGGACTCCTTTGGGGCTGTGTCTTTACTGGCTAATTGAATCCTAATTCCTGACTCACTAATTCCTGCTACAGTATCATATCAAGCCATTGTCAAACCCAAGTTCATGAGGATTTACCTTTGGGCTTTCTTCTGAGAGTTGTATGGATTCAGCTTGATACATAGATCTTTGATTGTTTTTGTTGTTTAACTTTTTTATTGTGGTAAAAATATACCTGCTGCCGGGTATGATGGCCCAGCACTTGGGAGGCTGAGGCAGGAGGATTATTGCGAGTTCGAGGCCAGCCTGAACTGCATAGCAAGACCCTATCTCAAAAAAAAAAAAAAAAAAAAAAAAGTCAATAAAATATACCTGCTGTAGGCAGCTGAGTTAGACAGAAATATTATAGGCAGTCAGACAAGGCCAGGCCCTCAAAGGAACCATTGCAGAAGATGAGATACCTTGCAAATGGAGAGACAGGTACTTCCGCTGTGGGCCAGACCTCAAGACAAAAAGATTAAACAAATACGCCCACATACCTCCCTAGGGATGGACCTCAGGGATTGATATTCTAAATAGGTATCAATCACTTTGAAAAAGCCAGGAAGAGTCACTAACCCAACCCCCTACAGGAAAAGCCCCTGTTCTATATTCATGCCCACTTGCTACAGTGACTCGCTTCCCCATTTGATCCCGATTTAATCAATTTTACCTGAAAAATTAAATCTGCAGTCTTATTGGCTGACCATAGTTTTGTCCCACCTCATGCCCACCTTGCAAGTTCCCATTGGTTTCCACCTTGGACCCGCCTCATCTTGTGGTTTTGCCCTATAAAACTCCCTGGAAAAAACAGGTGCTGGGGCAACCCACTCAGGCCTCCTTCTGTCCCTCTTTTGGACAGAAGCTTTCTTTCCCTCAATAAATACATTCTGAGGGCCAGGGATGCAGCTCAGAGGCACAGCGCATGCCTGGCAAGCGCGAGGTCATAAGTTCAATCCTTGGTATTAGAAAATAAATAAAAAATAAATAAATTCTGCTCCTAACCTCCACTGCACACTAACTCGTCCCAGACACCTTTCAGGTTTCTTTCCCCTGTTTCATACCTAACATAAATTTCTCCATTTCAGCCAGTTTCAGGTATGCAGTTCAGGGGCATTGCATACGTTCCCGTTGTTGTGAGGCTATTACTGTCACACATCTCCAGAGCTTTTTCATCTCCTCAAACAGGAACTCTGCTCCTATTAAACAGTAACTCCCCTCTCCACTCTGCCCCAACCCCCAGGAATCATCATTCTACTTTTTATCTCTGCAAATTTGACTACTCTAGGTACCTCATGTAAGCACTTTTGTATCTGGTACATTTCACATAGCTTAATGTCTTTGAGATTTATCCATATTGTAGCATGTGTCAAAATTTCATTCCTTTTTAAAGCTGAATGATACTTGTTTATATTACCATATGTTATTCATCTACTTATCTGTCAATGGATATTTGTGCTGTTCTACCTTCTGGTTGTTACCCACAATGCTGCTAAAATCACAGGTTTACAAATACCCATTTGAGTCCTTGCATCCAATACTTTTAAAAAATTAATTAATTAATTTTTGTCTTTTTGAGGCAGGTTCTCACGCTGCAGTTCAGGCTGACCTTGAGCTCACTTTGTAGCCTAGGCTGGCCTCAAACTTGCAATGGTCCTCTTGCCTCAGCCTCCCAAATGCTGGTATTACAAGTGTGCGCCACTACACCTGGCTCTCAGGTGTGTTTTTTTTTGTTTTTTTGTTTTTCCGGTTTTTGTTTTGTTTTGTTTTGTTTTTTGAGACAAGGTCTCACTATGCAGTTCAGACTGGCCTTGAGCTCACTTTGTAGCCCAGGCTGGTCTCGAACTTGCAACAATCCTCCTGCCTCAGCCTCCCGAGTGCTGGGATTACAGGCATGCGCCACCATGCCTGGCTCTCAGTGCTTTTGTGTGTGTACTCAGAAATGGAATTGCTACACAGTGTGATAGTTTTTTTTTTGTTTGTTTATTTGGTTTTTGTACTGGCAATTGAACTCAGGACCTTGCTTTGCCAGGCAGGTGCTTGTGCTGCTGAGCTATATGCCCGGGCCTTATTTTGTTTTTTGAGACAGGGTCTTGCTGTGCAGTTCAGGCTGGCCTTGAACATACTATGTAGGCCAGGCTGGTCTTGAACTCCTGGCAATCCTCTTGCCTCAGCTTCCCAAATGCTGAGATTGCAAGTGTGTGCCACCATGCCTGGCTTATGGGATAAGTTTATGTTTAATTTTTAAAGGAACTGTCATGCTGCTTTCCACAGTGGCTGTAACCATTTTCCCATCCTGGCAGCAACACACAAGGGTTCCAGTGCTCTTCATCCTCATCAACACTGATTATTTCTGGTGTTTTAAAAAATAATAACCACCTTCAGGGATGTGAAACAATGTCTTGTGTTTTGATTTGCATTTCTTTTTTTGTTGTTCTTTTTTCTTTTTTCTTTTTTTTTTTTTTTTTTTTTTTGAGACGGGTCTGTCTATGCAGTTCACCTGGCCTTGAGCTCACTTTGTAGCCCAGGCTGGCCTCGAACTTGCAAGGATCCTCCTGCCTCAGCCTCC
>NW_004955455.1:4705694-4710430 GCF_000276665.1 Chinchilla lanigera
GCCTGGCTTGATTTGCGTTTCTTAATGGTTTGGTGATATTCAGCAACTTTTTGTGTGCATATTGACATTCGTATATCTTCTTTGGAGAAATATTCAAGTAATTTACTCATTTTTGAATCAGGTCTTTTGTTGTCGAGTTGTAGGAGTTCTGTATAATCTCTGGATATTAATCTATTACTAGATTTAGAATTTTCAAATATTTTTTCCTGTTCCATAGTCTGCCTTTTCACTGAACTGATAATGTCTTCTAATGTATCAAAGTGGTAAATCTTCCCAAAGTCCAATTCATTTCTTAGAGTCTAATTTTTTCTCTTATTGTCTGTGTTTTTGGTGTCATATCCAAGAAATTATTGCCAAAACCAATGCCACAAAACTTTTCCGCTGTGTTTTCTTTTAAGAATGTTATATTTGTAGCTCTTACATTTAGGCCTTTCATCCTTTCTGAGTTAATTTTTATACATAGTGTGAGGTAAAGGTCCAACTTTATTGTTTTGCATGTGGATATCCAATTTTCCTTGCAATATTTGTCATCACCAGCACCTTAAGGGATGATCTTGAAATCCTTGTCAGAAATCTGTTTTGTTTTTGCTTGTTGGCTTGAGACAAGGTCTCACTGCATATTTCAGGCCGGTCTCACTATGCAGCCCAGGCAGGCCTCAAACTCATGGTGATCCTCTTGCCCCAGTCTCCCAAGTGCTGATTTTACAGGTGTGTGCCACCATGCCTGGTTCCTTTTCTGAAAACTGGAAAAAAAAAAACCAAAAAAACCTTCTTTCTTCTCAAAAACCTTATTGGAGTTTTGATAGGCATTGCATTAAATATATAACTTGCTTTGGGTAGTATGGACATCCTAACAATATTAAGCTTTCTAACCCATGAACATGGGATATCTTTTCTTTTGTGGGGGTGTTTTCTGGTACTGGGAATCAAACTCACAACCTTGTGCTTGCCAGGCAGGCGCTGTGCCACTGAGCTAAACACCCAGCGCCTGAACGTGGGATATCTTTCCATTTATTTTAGTCTTTCATTTTTTTAAATAACACTATAGTTTTCTTTTGTTTTTGTTTTTGTTTTTTCTGGTACCAGGAATCGAATTCACAACCTTGCAGGAACTTTGCTGCTGAGCTAAATCCCCAGCTCCAACATTTTACAGTTTTAATGCACAAGTCTTATACCTACATGGTTAAAATTACTCCTGGGTGCTTAATTCTTCTTGATGTTATTGTAAATGAAGTTGTTTTCTTAATTTAATTTGCACATTGTTCATATTAGTGTAGAGCAACATAATTGAGTTTTGTATGCTAGTCTTGTATCCTGCAACCTTGCTAACCTTGTTAGATCTGTTTTTGATTCTTTACTATTTAATTTTTGTCTCCATTTATAATCAGAAAATAAAATTAAGTATGGTAATGATGACAATGATGATGCTACTATTGGTGATATCTGTGCCAAGAAGTAGGAATGGTCCCCAAGAAGTAAAAACTCAGGCTGGGAATATAGCCCAGTGGCACAGCACCTGCCTGGCAAGCACGAGGTCGTGAGTTCAGTTCCGGAAAACTGCCTCCTCCCACCAAAAAAAAGTAAAAACTCTACTGGAGGAAACCTCCAGAGATCTCTGACTTGTGAACACAGCTCTTGATTAAGTTCATAGACTCTTCCCTTCCCTTTTTCATACGATGTTCTGGCAGCTTATCATAGGAATGGTTTGCTGTGGGCATAAATATTAGTGAGGCTGCTACAAAGCAGAAGAGGTCCTAACATATATTCTGTTTAGGGCTGAAGCTTGTACCCTTCTCACAATGCCTGGGGGTACCCCAAGGCCATGGAGTGTCACAAGTTCTCCACATCCAACTGGTGTCTACTTTCAGTGGCATCCTTGAGGATCCCAGGACTACTGAGGAGAGGGTCTGGGGGCTGATGGCAAGAAAACAGCTCAGGTAGTTGTAATTCGGTTCTCAATACTAAGCAAATAATACTCCAATATTTTAGAAATGTATGGTGCTGAAACACCACATGAAACCATGCGTGAAATGTATGGGCCTGAGTGTGAATCCTAGATTCACCTCCAATGTGCTATTTGGTCTTGAGTTTCACTTTTCTGTCCTATAAATTGGGTAAATTGGGACTTCTTATAGGATTACTGAAGTGACCAGTAGAGAAGCCAGTAAGGTGCCTCCCTCACCACCTGGCACATGGTGAGACATCAAGAATGTTGGCTTTTGCTGTTACCATTGGGCCAGTCACCCAGTCTTCCATCAATTCCAACACTAGGACACAGCTAGGCAAGTTCATTTTCTCTGGTTCATTCTTCCCTACTCTGTGGCTGCCCTGCTTAACCCACTCCTTAGGTGTCTCTGTGGTGCTAATTCATGGTGTGAGACTCTGCTCTTTGGTACAAACTTACCTCCTGGAATAACCTGATCTGCAGGGGTAAATAAGCCAAGAAAGGTACTATGGGTTTGATGAGCTTATGTTTTTTTTCTTTGTTTTTCTCCAGTACCAGGAATCGAACTCACGACCTTGTGCTTGCCAGGCAGGCGCTGTGCCGCTGAGCTAAATCCCCAGCCCTTGGTGAGCCTATGTTAAAGACTTGATCTGCAGAGTGATACCATTGCCCGTCAATTAAGGGTTCTTTTGCTTGATTTGTGGTCAGAATCAGCAAAGGATAGCTCTGCTACCAGTTCTGGGAGTTGAGTACTAATGACTTTCAGCCCTTAGTGTTACAGTTCTGAGCACTGATGCCACTAATGGACACAGTTAATGACAGACATCATCAGTCAATACCACCAGTGGCTGATTTCTCCTACTGCCAGCTGTCACTAGCGTATGCTAGATGTTGTTGGTCAATCCTGCCAATTGCAGTTGCTCGTCTCTGTAGCTCTGCAGGGCTAACAGCCCCAAGAGTTTATAGATTTTTATTAAAGCAATTGCTCTGTCCACACTACTCAGGGATAAGAATCCCAAGTAGACTTCTAGGACTTTCTGAACCCACGTTACCTAAGAAATAACTTAGAGAAGATTCACAGGAGCATTGGAGCGAAGCTTATTTGAACTGTGGTGGGTCAGTGCATAATAAGCAGGAGCTCTCCCCCAGGCACGGTGGTGCTGACTGTAATCCCAGCACGCGGGAGGCTGAGCCAAGGGGACTGCAGGGAGCTCAAGGCCAGGCTGAAACAACGAGACCCTCCCCAAAAGTCCTAGACCAACATAAGAAGTGTCAGAGGACAGCTGCAGATCTGTGAGTGCTCCATATTTATTTATTTAATTTTATTTTATTTTTTGGCTTTTTGAGACAGAGTCTCCCTATGCATGCTGGCCTTGAGTTCACTTTGTAGCACAGGCTAGCCTCGAACTCGCAATGATCCTCCTGCCTCAGCTTCCTGAGCGCTGGGATTACAGGCATGCGCCACCACACCCGGCCAGGCCAGTGCTCCATATTGAAACCTGTTTATTGGTCCAAATTTGAGCCTGGTGATTGTTCCAAATTGGTCTGAGCTCAATCTTTCCAATACAAACCTACTGATTAGCATAAATTCAATTCTTCTTAGTCCAACTAGGTTGAGGATGTCTATAAGGAGCCTAGATCCCTCCATATTAGAGCTGTTTTCCCTGTCACTCCTTCAAAAAGGTGGCAGCTTCTGGATGACTGGAAGTAGGAGAGGGGTGTCATGGCTGAGAGCTGAGCTGGGCCTCCTGTTCTAGGTTACACTTCCTGTTTGGAGTGTCTAGTGAGCCAGTGACTGTCTCTGAGACTCACTTTCCTTCCCTGTAAAATGGGGACCACTAGTAGGTGGGGCAGCATATCTGTGTAGATGTTCAGTAAACAAGATCTATTTTTTTTTTTTTTGCTAGGTTTTATGGAGCTCTGCAAAGTGCAGCCTGGGACAGCTGCTAGAGTGAATAGGAGACAAATACGAGGCAGATGATGGCTCTGCCCTGTGATGAGCGCTGGCCCAGTTGCTCCACAGTATGGAGAAAGGACCTTACCTCTGGTGGTCGCACATGGGGGTGGGGCCTAGGAAGGTCTCCCAGAGGAGGGCTCCAATGGTCTTGAGTGTACAGAGAACAAGCTTGTGGAAGGAGTCCTAAACCAAACCCACACATAAGCAAAGGCAGGGAGTCAGGAAGGAGCTTGCTGAATTAGTAAATTCAGGTCATCAGGTGAAACTGGAACAGAGGTAATCTGGCCAGGTCACAGAGGGCCTGTCAAGACACCAAAGAGACTAATCTTACCCAGGAGGAAATAGGGAGCCAGTGAAGATCTTACACAGGGAGGATGGGATCTGACTTTCATTTCAGAAAAAAATTTTATGGCTTCCCTGTGGAGTCTTGTTGGGAGAGGATAGGACTGGGCACAAGGAGGCTCACGATCTCTAATACCCCAAGCCCGAGGTGGTGAAGACCCTGATGAGACAATAGCCATGGGGCTGAGTTCAGCCAGCAAGTCGCAGAGCCAGGTCTGAACTGAGGTAGAACCACCTCTTTTTTTTTTTTAATTTTGAAAAATAAAAGAAGGAAAACACATAAACAAACAGACATTTACTAAATAGCGAAAGAACAATACAAACAATACAGAGTTACAAACAAAGTGGTAGGAAATTAACAATGCTTGTTGTATTACATATTGATATCTTCAAGGTGGTTTCTCAGGAAAACAAATAGAGATATGCACTATTGATCAATCAAGTAATCATTAACTGTTTCTTTCAGTAAAGCAATAGAAGACAGTAGTTCAA
>NW_004955455.1:4713680-4731949 GCF_000276665.1 Chinchilla lanigera
TTCTTTATCTCTTTTGATTGTTGTTGGTTTGAAGTTTACATTGTCTGCAAACATAATAGTGACCCCTGCTTTTTTCTGGGTTCCTGTTGCACCGAGGATTGTTTTCCACCCTTTGATGTTCAGTCTATGGATTTCCTTTTGAGTAAAATGTGTTTCTTGTATACAGCATATCGTTGGATTTTGTTTCTTAATCCATTCTGCCAGTCTGTTTCTTTTGACTGGTGAATTGAAGCCATTTACATTTATGGTTATAACCGATATGTGGTGACTTATCATTGTTATGTTATTTACTTGTGTTGGTTTCCTGCCTTTTTCTACCTGTTTAATTGCTTGCTCTTCTTGATGGTTCCTTTCTACTGTTGTTCTTAAAACTGCAGTCACACTTTTCTCTGTCTAGAATATCTTTTAGTACTCTTTGCAACAATGAGAACCACCTCTTTGTGCCACTTTGAGTCACCTCAGACGGCCTGACCCTGGTAAATTTTGTCTCTTCACTTGTAAAGGGGACTTTCCCTAAGTAGGATGCATGCAAAGAGGCCCTAGGGAATTTATCTTCCTTGTAGGCTGGTGGGGGTGGCTTGTCCAACACTGACCCCTGGTGGCTGAAGGGAGAGGTCTCCACACCGCCTGGGCATCTCTAAGGTTCCAAGTTGGTCAAGCAACTTCCTGTGAATCTACCAAGCCTAACCTCTCTCCACTTCCACTGGATAGACAGACTAAAGTTCACATCTTACCTCCTCCCTTTTCTGCTGAGTAACGGGGCAGGACACTTCCTGTTACTTCCTGCCCAGTGCCTTGCTCTCCTCATTTGTAAGCTGGGGATGATGCTTCCTGCCTCAGCTTGGGCCTGGTACACAGAAGGTGACCAGGAGCGACCCAGCACTGTCACATGACACCGAGAAGCACAAATGTCAGGGGAACTTCTCCAGACTCTGTGCCTTCCCTCCACCCCAGGAACCTCACACCTCACTCTGTCCTACCTTGTGCCCCCAACCAGCCTTTCCTATCAGGGACCCATGTGCCCACCTCAGCCTCCTCCTGAGATGCAGAGCAGGGGACACCGCTGAGGCTCAGCTTCCTGGCCTGTAAGATGGGGCTACAATCCCTGTCTGCTGCAGGGTTATGTGAAAAGATAGAGAAACAGGCTGTGTAAACTGTAGAGTGCTATGCTGTGCAGCTCTCCTGAAGACTGCTCTGGGCACCAATGACTTCCACAGCTGTGTCCTGGGTTGGATTCCTTGGAAGGTGAACTGGGCTAGGCTGGAGACTTGGGGAATAGGGGAGCTTTTCCAACTGCTATAAAAATACCCTTCCATACCCCAGTCTACATCCTCCAAATATTGGGGGTAGTTCTGAGAGGAAATGGGCTAGAAAGGGAAGGTCTCATTTCTATTCTGTGGATAGGTGAGGCTTTAGCATTTCCAGCACCTCATAGTAAGCAAGAATTTAGATCTGCGGCCTCCTGCTAAAATGTTGTCATTTTTTCCTGACAAACAACAAAGCTGTTTTGTAACCTGGATTATAATGTGGTTTTATTAAGATCTATGTAACGTGTGCACAGTTGTTTATGAAGATTAGCAAATGCCAGGGAGTTGTTACCAGTGTCACCCAGGGCCAGGAGAGCCCTTTTATATGTCACCCCTACAGCCACAAACATTCCCTGGCCACCCACACCCCATTCCTCAGTCTGCAAGGCTCACTGCTCCGCCTGGTCACCTCCACACATCTTTAGCTCTCCCTTCAAGGGTCACTTTCTGAGGCAAAGCTCATTTGATACCCTCGCCTGGTTTCTTAGCTGGATACTCCCCCAGAATTCAGCTACTGCCCCCAAAATACGCATGGTGATAGCTGATACATTTGTACTGATGTTGTTTTTGACAGGGTCTCACTATGCAGTCCAAGCTGACCTTGAACTCACTATGTAGCCGAGGCTGAACTTGCAGCAATCCTGCTACCTCAGCCTCCTGACTGCTGAGATTAAAGGCGTGCACCACCACATCTGGCTAGTTGAGTGCATTTGATCATTTTAGTCAGTTCAGCCTCCCTCAGTGTGGGCCAGCTTCCCATTAGCAAAGTTGGATCATCCCAGCGCTCTTATGTCCTTGGGGTCTGCAGTGCGTGATGGTAGGCAGGTACTTAATAAATGTTGAAGAATGAATGGGTAAATGAAGAAATGAATTTTGGGCAAGCAAGTGCCCCTCTCTGAGCAAATTCTCCTTCTTTTCTTCCTTGTCAGTTGTAAAAACGATGGTGTTAAAAATTAAGAGTGGGTGGGCATTATGGCACATGCTTGTAATCCCAGCACTCTGGGAGGCTGAGGCAAGAAGATCGTATGCTCAAGCCTAGCCTGGGATGGGGGCTGGGGATTTAGCTCAGTGGCACAGTGGCTGCCTGGCAAGCGCGAGGTCATGAGTTCAATTCCCGGTACCGGAAAAAAAAAAAACAAAAAAACCCCAAAAGCCTAGCCTGGGAAACAGTGATGACTTAGTGAGACCTTGTCTCAAAATTAAAAATAGACAAAGGGCTGGGGATGCAGCTCCGTGCACAGGTCCTGGTTTTAGTCTCCTGTACCAAAAGAAAAAAAACTTAGAATGGTCTATGCTGAGAACATATTCCTGCTGAACTCTCAATGAGTCCCTGCCTCCTTGGGCAGGTGGGAAATTCTACTGTCACCTCTGAAGGTGACCACTGTGCTCACTGCCCAGCACCTTGTTCCTTGCCCTCTCCCCCAGGCGAACCATATCTGTGACTATTGTCTGTGTTCAGAGCCTCAGGTAACCAGAGCAATCTTTGTGACCTGCCAGGAAACCGGTTGAGGTTAGATTGACACAAAATTGGCCGCAGGTGGTTAGAAGGGCAAAGGTCAGGGTTCAAGTCCAGAAACCTGGTTTTAGGCTAGGGGTGAAGGGAAGGCTGAGCCGAGGGGTTTCAAGTCCCTGTCACGGCAACACGTGGGCTAAGGAAAAGCAAGGAGAGGTTCCTCCCAAGCCCAGAAGACCCTGCTCCCTCCAGTCTGGAAAAGAGTGCGGGAAAATAGCCCTGGGAAGCCCACGTGCCTCTGGAGAGGCAGCAGGGAGAGCGGGCACACGGTGCAATGGGGTGGTGGAAATGCGTCACATCTCAAACACGGGCAGGCCTTCGACTCGAGGATGTCTTGTGGTTCTTGCTTGACAGCCCAGGGGCCGTCCTTGGAGCCAGAGCAACCGCTTCTGCTTCTCTTGCCTGTCTGCTTCAACCCTGGGTAGACCAGAATGTTTCGTGGATGGTTTTAGGTGCCGAGTGTGTTTTCTCTGGCAGCAGACCTCCGGCTCAGACACTGAACTGAACAATGCAGCTGTCCCAAGGGTTGCACATCTGTCTAGAAGACCCTCCTATCTTCCCAAGCCTCATCATTTCTCCTCTAAAATGCATCAAGCACCTATTAACTAGAAAAAAAAAAAAAAAAAAGAAACCCCAGAATCCAGAAGCAGAAAGTGGCTGGAGCTTGGCCTCCTACTTTCGAAGCCCCTGGACAGGAGGTGTGCACTGAGGTTCTGGCCTCCGGGAGGGGTCTTTGGCAGAGAGAGTGCCGGCACTTTGAGGCAAAGACCTCTTTTACAGGGACGTCTGACCCCTCACTCCCAGCGTGGAGGACTGGACTCTTGCCCTTTGGCACACTAGGGCAGGACAAACAGCGTAGGCAGGATTAATGAAGCTGAGCTGGGAGCTGAGCCACCTGGCAGAACGCAAGCCTTTTGAGATAATGGTGGCCACTGTCCTGGTCCAGCCGGGGGGCAGAGTGGGGAGACGCAGGGCAGCGTGGCCTGGGCGCCCAGGCCCAGGTGCTGGAGTCAACCCTATCGGCTCGGACTTGGTGACTTCCGTGGTGCATTCCTGCCCTGTTTGGTACAGTCCACCCTGAAGAACAGGCGATGGTCACCCTGAATGTGGGCTGTGGGCCCCAGGAGGACCAACCTGGGAGAAACCATGTGCAGAAGCCGTTACTAGCCAGCTACTGGGTCGTGTGGCCCAGACCTTCCACTCTCCCAGGGAGACAGAGATGGAGGAAAAGCTCCACATTTCTCCAGGAATCAGGTCAGAGTCCAGCACGAGCACTCCAAGCGACAGCTCACACGCTGCATCCCGGCCCTGGGCCCTTCTCTGTAGCTCTGTGTCAGTCCTGGCCTCACTCAGGAGGAGGAGAAGCCCGGCTGAGCCTCAGCAGGCCCCCAGCGGTGTGGAGGGAGGGGGCCACTGGAGACTGTCTTTGCCCCCTCAGCTTTGTAAGGCTGGACGTGCTGTGATGGCATTGCCGCCTGGTCCTGCACCCCGTTTCTGCTTTTCCCCTCCACAGGGAGCAGAACAAGCTTGGAGAGGCCTCGATGCCCAGCTGGAACTGGGACCCTTGTCTTGCCCCATGTCCCACCAGATGCCTCAGATGACTCTACTCATCCATTCTGACCCTCTGTGTGCACAGAATGGGGCTTCTCTGCTCCTCAGGCCCAAAGCTGGGGTCTCTGCAGGGCCTGGGGATACCAGGCACCCCAAACTGGGATACCAGGCACAGGTCAATCCTGGGATAAGTAGGCCTTGTCAGAGGGACCCAAAGGCAGCTCCTGCAGGCAGAAACCTTTCTCTGTAAACACAGGGTCCCCCTCAATGTTGTCATTCCCATTCTCTAAGGACAGGGGAGGAAGTGCCCCTTAGAATCTTCGGGGTGACCTAAGCATTGGTTGGCCCCATTCCTGCTCAGCCACTGTGCCAAGGGGGCATATAGTGGTTAAGATGGTGATGCAGGGTAGGTGGTTCTCTGTAGCCACCTTTAGTGCCACCCGGAGGGCAGGGGGCAGACAAGGGGCTGCAAAGGGGTTGGAGGCAGCAGGTGCAGAGGTGGCCAGGGTCCTCATTGCGCTGGGGAGGGTCTCGTTGCCCTGAGACCCTGCAGCTTCTCCTCAGAGGCCTTGTCAGGGAGCAGCACCTCCACACTGTAGCTGACTTTCTTGGCATACATCAGGCTGTAGGTGTTGTCAAAGCGCAGGACATCTGCGAGGACAGAGAGATGATCAGTAGAGCGAGCCCAGAACCAAGCTAGTCAGCCCTTGGGAATGGGCTAACTAGGGCTATGGGTGGGTCTGAGGGTCAGCACGGCCCAGCCTGAGTCCACTGCTCACACCCCACTTCCTGGGTGCCAGTGCTGAGCCAGGATCGTGAGACCCAGCAGCGTGCCGGGGTGTGGCCCCTTCTAAGTGGTGGGCTTCATAGCAGCCTGCCATGACTCATAGGCAGAGGACAACATCCCCACTGCTACAGTTGGGATAAGCATCCCCCAAAGGCCCTTGTGTTAAAGGTATGGTGTCCAAAAGTGGCACTACTGGGAGGAGGAGGACTCTTTAGGAGGTGGTCTTTTGGGAGGTCCTTAGGTCATTGGAGACGTGCCTTTGCAGCGGATTTTGGAACCCCAAGTGTTTTCCTTTCTTTTTCTTTTTGCTTCCTGACTTGGAGGCATAAGTGAGTTTTTCTCCATCATGTTCTCCCACCATGATGTGCTGCTCTCACCAAAGGCAGTGTAATGGGGCCATTGGATCTTAGACTGGAACCTATAGGCCCATGAACCAAAGAAACCTTTTCTGTTTATAAGTTAATTTTCTCAGGTATTTTGTTACAGTGACAGGAAGCTGACTAATACACCCACTGTAGAGATGAGAAAGAAGAGGCTTATCCAAATGATGACTTTCCAGTAACCACAGAGCAAGGGAAGAGAGGGGTTGGAATTCCCTTATCACACTGTCCCAATCCAGAAGGCAGCCTCACTTCCTCCAGAGGAAAGCAGTGAGCTACATAAGCCAGTTTCCCAGCTGATAGATGGTGTTTTCCATAGAGGCAAGGTCTCTTGCAAGCTCTGGGACACAGTGAGTTTCCTGGACTCCTCTATCTCTACTCTCCTATTTCTCCCCTTCCACAAGCTGGGCTAGATAATGTGTCAACTTTGGCATGTGATTTCCTTTGGCACAGGAAACTGACCTTGGGTTCCCCATCTCCTCACTCTGCTCCCTATACAGGTGGAAGATCCGTGGTGTTCCTGGGTGCTAGAGTCTGGATTTTGAATGTCCCCCAAAGGCCTTTATGCTAAAGGTTTGAGACCCAAAGTAGTGCTGTTGGGAGATGGTGAAGTCTTTAAGAAATGGGGCCGTGTGGGATATCCTTAGGTCACTGGAGGTATGCCTCGAAGGGAACTGTGGGGCCTTAGCCCTTCCTCCTCCCTTTCGTTCCATAACTTATAAAGTAAATGTTTTGGCCAGGCATGATGGTTCATGCCTGTAATCCCAGCACTCAGGAGGCTGAGGCAGGAGGACTGTTGCAATTTCAAGACCAGCCTGGGCTACAAAGTGAGCTCAAGGCCAGCCTTAACAGCATAGTGAGACTCTATCTCAAAAAACTAAAAATTAAAATAAAATAAAGTAAATATTTTGCTCTGCCACATATAACAGCCATAATGTGCTGCCTCACCACAGGCCCCAAACCAATGGGGCCATTTGCTCGTGGACTGGAACCTCTAGTACTGGGCCAAAATAAACTTCTTCTCTTTATGCACTGAATATCTCTGGCATTTTGCTATAACAGTGGGAAACAGACAGACACTGGGCAATGCTGCTTCTGCTGAAACTGACCAAATTGCTGTGGCCTGAGAGGCCTGGGGACAGATGATGAATGCTAGGAGGGGCATCTCTTTAGGGTTCGGGCTGTGGCGTGAGCCATGCAACTGGAAACTCTGACACTAAGCCTGTGCTGTTTACTTCCCTGTCTTGAGCTGATGAGCTTGGTGTGAGGGGTTCCCAGGAGCTGAGCCCACAGCCCTGGGCTCTGAACCCCTGGCTCTTCCTTGGCGATGTGTCTCTGCCTTTGTGCCCACCCACAGGGGCCACTCTTCCGATCCAAGACCCTGTAGCCAACCCCCCTGGAGCCCATGGTGTTGAGAGCACATCCCATCCCCTACATGACCCCTGAGAGTTGGAAGTAGAAGGCACATGGAGCTGCTGGACAGGCAAGAGGCAGCCAGCTCTTCTCTGTCCTGAGAGGGAAACAACTCCAGCAAACCGTGCAGCTCTTACAGACGCCGGCCTTGAGGCAGGTGAGGCTCCCGTCCTCCGGCACCATGTGGGCATTGTAGCGCTGGCTGGGCAGCACCTCCGTCATCTCCCCAGCTCTCTGCCGCTCCCCTATCTTCGTCTTCAGGAAAACCCCAAAGCCGATATCCCCACCGTCCGATGCAAACTGCCACCTGCAGCAGACACAACCCCAGTGACCTCCTGCCTAGGCTCTGGTGTGCCATCCTCCAGCTGTGCCAGGGGTGGGCAGCCGCTGCCCCTACCTGAGCACACAGCCCGGGAACAGGATCTCGCTCTCCACCTGCTGGGAGGAGCCGCGGCTCACAGACACCTTGTGGTCGTACTGCATCCTCACCTGCTCTCGCAGGTAGTAGGTCCTGGGTACCTCGCCCCCATAGTTGATCTGTGGGTGGCGCGGGGTGAGGGAGGAACCGGGCTGTGGCCATCTCCCCTCCCTGCCTGTCCTCTGGGCTCCCGTACCTTGGTCAGGCACTTGGGGTTGCCATCGGGGTCGGTCATGGTACCCCCAAACTCCACGGGCAGCTGGTCAGGGCTGATGAACTTTGTCAGCTCCTGCTTCCAGTTGTCTGTGTGGGAGCAAAGGGGCCTCCAGGGAGCTCAAGGAGATCAACAGGGGGCCTTGGAGGTGATCTGATGTCTCCGGCTTGCTACCCTGGGTTTCCACTCCTAAGAGTACTCAAGAACTTTATGTGGCTTCCAGGCCCTGCTCTAGGACCGGAAGCCTCGCCCTTGAAGCTGCTAGGGTTAGATCAGGGTTAGTAATTAGTGAAGAGCATGAGACAGGCAAAGTGGGGCCTTTAGCATTGACCTCTGTCTGCTAGGTGGACAGAGGGATGGGCTTTGCCGGGAGGCCAAGTCACTCACCTCCCAGAATCACTATCTTCTTGCGCGTTTCCTCACCCATGAACGACTTGACCAAGTTGAAGGCTACTGGAAAAAGCTTAGGCGCTGAAACACATGAAGTTCCCTCAGGCAGTTGGACAAGTAGAGTTTGGGTGTATAGAGCTGTGGCCACACGCATGGGGTGGATAGGTGTTAGATCTGTCTTCTGCCATTCCCTGCTGTGCGACCTTCAGCTAGTGACTCATCCTCTTTGCGTCTTAGTGCTATTAATGCGAAAATATGAAATGGAAGCCAAGCATGGTGGTGCACGCCTGTAACTACAGCATTCAGGAGGCTGAGGCTGGAGGGTTGCTGTGAGTTTGAGACCAGCCTGGGCTATGCAGTGAGTTCAAGTGCAGCCGTAACTACATAGTGAGACCCTGTCTCAAAAAACCAAAAAATAAAATAGAATATAAAATGATGATAACCTAATGTATGTGTCACTATCAGTACAATGCCTGGCTCTCAATAAATAGCTGTATCCCTTCACGTTTTAAGGTGCTGGACCCAAGCTGGGTATAGTGTCGGCAATGTTGATTTCCCAATGGTACCGCTTCCTTTTCACACTCAAGATTTTCCCAGGTGTCCTTGGGGCCTTCTTGGGTGCACGCAGACGGGGGTTTGCTTTGGACCCATCCCACTGTGAAGCACTCTGCTCACTGGGCACTTTCTGTGGGTCCAGCTCTGTGCCACCCCTTCAGAGACCATCTCATTTAACCTCATAGCTCCTCTGTGGGGACTGTGTGTCTCCACTTCACAGAATGGGAAAACCGAGGCTCAGTGAGGGAAAATAGACTCACTGAAAGCCATAGAGTTAGCTAGGTTTGAAGCCAGATTGTGTAACTCCAGGGCACATGGGGCAGCCCCTCACTACATGGCCACCCAAGATGGAGACCACTCCTGCTCAAAGGGTGCTCATCAACCATGCGGCCCACGGACTGCCTGTCACTCGTCCATGCTGAAATAAGTGGCCATTTAGAAATGTAGGGGTTATTCCACATTACTGCAACATGCCCATGCGAGGTTCTGTATACCATACATTGCACAGCAGCAGTCTGCCAAGGACTGGAACTAAAAACACAAACCAAATCCGAACAAATGAAAACCCAGTTCTTCACCAAGGGTGGTGTGAGAAGCCCTGGGCTCCAAGGCTTACCCAGTGTCCCCCCACCCAAGCCTCCCCCGGGGGTCATGCAGGCCATGGGCTCACCTCGAACAACAATTAAGTTCTTCACCGTCTCAGGATAATTTGCTTCCAGGATGGCAAAAAACTGTAAAGTCAAGAGGAGGCTGGCTGTCGTCATTCTCCAGAACTCACGCGGCCCTGGATTTCTGAGGCTTTTTGTTTTGCTTTGTTTTGGTTCTGATTTATTTATTTATTTTCTGGGGTGGGAGGATACCAGGGATTGAACCAGAGTCCTTGCACTGAGATACAGCTCCCTACCTTTAAATTTTATTTTTTAAAATTTTGAGACAGGGTCTCCCTAAGTCACTTAAGTTGCCCAGGCTGGGCTTAAACTTGTGATCTTTCTGTTTCAGCCTCCCAGAGTGCAGGGAGTACAGGCAGGTGCCGCTGTGCCCAGCTTCTGTGGCTTCTGTGGATTCTGATGCTACTGAGACAAGAGCCCCAGCCCCAGCCCACCCCACTTTCCCACCAGCAGAGCAGAGCATATGTGCCCTCCTCTGAGTTCCTCTGGCTCCTCTTTCTCTTTGGGGGATGAGTGGACCCCAGGCTAGCATGGCTGACTGGTCTGTGGTGCCCTCTCTTTTCCATAGGCCACAAAAGCTGGTGTGGGGTGGGGGTGGGATTCCTGTTCCAGCCCTGAGCCAGGTGCCTGACTTACCTGCTGGTAGACCTCCACGGCTGGCTTCCACAGGTGTTTCAGGCTCAGCCCCTCCATGTCAAACACCATCAGCATCTTCTCGATCTTTCTGCCCAGCTGTGTGGAATACAGCAGGTAGACTGCTCAAACCAAGGTTCCCGAGGTCCTGGCCAGAGAGACTCAGGCACTGCTCCCACTCCTCTGCTGGTCACGTAGCAGCTTATGTCATTTCCCAAACAGAGGGAGCCCATTTAGGCTCTGAGAGGATGCTGCCTCTGAGTCCAGAGCAGTCTGTAGATTCCTAGTGCGTTATCATAGTTTGCCCAGCACTATTTCCTGGGTGAAGTTAACTACATAATTAAATACATTACTCACTGTGCTTTTTTTTTTTTTTTTTTGGTGGTGGTAGTGGTACTAGAGATTGAACCCAGGGTCTTCACACTCACTGTGCTACATGCATAACCCTTTTCTTTTTTAATTTCAAAGAGGGTCTTACTAAATTGTCCAGGCTGGGCTTGAACTCATAATCCTCCTGCCTCCACCTCCCAGAGTGCTGGAATTATAGGCATGTGTCACTATGCCTAGATCACTGGCCATCTTTATGTATAACAGGATATAGTTGTCCCTTGGTATGCACGGAGGGTTGGTTCCAAGACCTCTCACAGATAACAAAATCTATAGAAGTGCAAATCCCTTAAATACAAGGCAGAGCATTTGCATATAACCTATGAACAGCCTCCCATGCACCTCATCATCTCCAGATTACTTATGAGAGTAATACAGTGCAAATGCTGTGTAAATAGTTGTGACAGTGTATTGTTGAGGGACCGATGACAAGACAAAAATCTGTATGCTCAGCACAGATCCATTTTTCCTGAATATTTTCTATCCATAGTTGGTTCAATCTGCAGATGCAGAACCCACAGATAGGAATAGTTGACTGTACTATATGTACTTTATTGTTTTTTTTTTGTTTTTTTTGTTTTTTTTTTGTCTTTTTGAGACAGGGTCTCACTATGCAGTTCAGGCTGGCCTTGAGCTCACTTTGTAGCCTAGGCTGGCCTCAAACTCACAAAAATCCTGCTGCCTCAGCCTCAGGAGTGCTGGGATTACAGGCATGTGCCACCATGCCCAGCTTGTACTATATTTACTGTTCTGTAGTCTCATAAGTGTGTTCGAGCCAGAGCCATGCTCTTGGCAGGCTGTGTGGCAAGGAGCAGGATTTTAACCTTTCTGAGCCTTACTTTCTTTCTTTGTAAAATGGGAATAATTCTAGGTTCTGATGGAATTGCTATGATAATTCAATAAATGATGCACGAAAAGCCCAGTGCTGGGGGCATGGCTGATCCCTGACAAATATTAGCAGATTATATTAGTATCATAATCTCCATAATTATCAGCTCCTAGTGGAACCATCCATGAAGGAGAAGATGTTGTATCGACCCTGTAACATCAGCCATCCTGCTGGGCATGGTGGTGCATGCCTAAAACGTCACTGCGTGCACCTAATTCCAGGCTCACTGTTTTTTCAGGGAAGCCCAGGGTAATGGATTGTCCATCAACGTATACGGTTATGCGATTTACAATGGTGGGTTATGTTTTCCATACCAAAGCTGAGTGTCTGCCATTCCCAGGGTCTCCAGGGACCAGAGCTTTTCCTGCTCCCAAGATCAGTGGCTCAGGGAGACGGGAAAGGGCTCTGGTGACCCCCGGCTCAATGGCAGCGGAGAGTGCCATGCATACATTAAGATGTACAGGGAGGGGTGGTGGCAGGGGAAGGCCACTTTCCACCGGAGCCCTGAGAGCTGCGAGCTGGGGCTAGGTGCGCGGGCAGGGCAGATGGACCAGGTCTGTGGTGCACCTCACCATGCTGTCAGTCACTCACTCACCTTCTGAGTCTGCAGCTCACACTCGTGCGAAAGCAGCTCGCAGACCTTGACTCGCTTCCGGATGAGCTCCTGCTTAGAGGCTGATAGGAGGAGGCCCTTGGGGTCCAGGGTCCCAATGATGTCGAACCAGGTGGGGCAGCCTTCATAGTCATAGCCACACAGGCCACCCGAGTCATACAGCTGGACCACCTGGGCACATGGGTCAGTTCTGACTCAGACCAGCCCACTAGGCAGGTCCCTAATTCATCAGGTGGAGAGGGGGAAAAGAAGGGACATCAGGTGGTCTGGGGTGCTCCGTGGGCTCACCTCTGAGGGCTGCCAGGCAAGAATGTTGTCCAGGTCCAGTTGCTTCCGGAACTCCACATGCTATAGAGACACAGTGGGGCCTGAACCCTCCCTCCCCAAAGGCCTCTACAGGTATCCGGGAACACAGGGCAGGTCCCGGGGCCTGCAGCCACCACAATGCTGCCAGAGAACCCCAGGCGGAGTGCTCCAGGAAGCCCCTGGGTCTGACCCAGGAAGGGGCCCCCAGGAAGAAGGAAGAAGACACAGAGAATGGGCCCTTTTGTCACTGTTACCCAGGGTCTAGGGTGTAGGAGGCGATCGTGGGGCCTCACCTTCCGGAGCATGCCCTCGGATTTCTGCAGGTCAAAGTTCCGAGCTGCAAGAAGATGATGGAAGAGGAGGGTTGAGGCCAAAGGTGGAGTGAGTCATTCCCTGAAACCTTGTGGGGGGCTTAGTAAGGGCCCCCAGTCTCTTTCTGACACCACAAGAATACACTGGGGGTAGTCTGGAATTTTTCTTTTTGTCTTTTTGAGACAAGGTCTTGCTATGTTGTTCAGGCTGGCCTTGAGCTCACTTTGTAAACCAGGCTGGTCTCGAACTTGCAATGATCCTCCTGCCTCAGCCTCCTGATGCTGGGATTGCAGGCATTTGCCACTGTGCACGGCATGGATTTTTTTTTTTTTTTAATCAAAGATCTTTACTCCTCTAGAAGACTTTGGAAGGCCTGGATTTTTGTTCCCAGATCTTTGAAACTGTTCATTCTAGAGGCTGTCCTAGCCTGTAATATTTGAGAGTGGAGACTTCCTCAGGGTTGGGATGCTGAGAGCATGGGACTTGGAATCAGATGGATTTGGGCTTGAAATGTAGTTTTGCTTTTTTATTTCCTGTGCAACCTTAAATGAGTCACTTACCTTCTCTGGATCTTAGTTTTTAAAAATATACGAAATGGGAATTCTATCTTTAGCAGTGTTCAAAGGACAACATGGAATATATAAAATACTTGGGATAGTAAATGGACCATAGTAAGTTCTCAACAAACAGTAGCTACTGTGATTACTTATTTTGAAGACATATACTTTAATTGAAAATGTTATTCCTTATTTTATATAATTTTGGAGATGTGGTCTTGCTATGTTGCCCAACTTGGGCTCAAACTTCAAGTGATCCTCCTGCCTCAGCCTCCTGAGTAGCTGGGACTACAGGCATGTACAACTACATCTGGCTCTACTCTATTTTAGAAGTGCTATGACTATTCCTAATATTACTGGTTCACTGTCAAATTTGCTCATTGATGAGCCTACAATGACATGCAAGACTAGAGATTTTTCAAGTGCAAAGAACCTGAGATGCTTAGTGAGCCTCCCTCTGCCCTGATCATGAGCCACTCTAGAAATAATCATTGAGGCCACCAGCTTAGCCTTGATTACCTCCTCTGTCAGGAAGTTCACTATCTAAGCAGGCAGCCCATTCCATTCTTTAGCAGTTTGAGTCCAAATCTGCCTCACAATGATTCCAGTCCCAGATATATGTAACTGCTTGTCAATGGGTCATCTCTGCAAATATTTGAGGATAAGCCATCAAGTTTATTGGCTGATCTTTCACTTTGTGTGTCAGTGTGTCCAGTATCTCTGAGCTGCTTAGTGTGGTAGCCATTAGCTGTCTATGGCTCTGAGCAATTGAAAGATGCTTCATGTGACCGTGGACCTGAAGTTTTAATTTAATTTAATTTAAATAGTTACATGTGACTACAGGCTGCCAAGTTGAACAGTGATTTTAAGACTTTTCTGTGTTTTAGGTTAACCTTTTGGGAATTTATAGGCTCTGTTGATCCTTTGAATAATATCCATTTTTTCAGTCTATTTTACAGTTAGATTCTGCTGCAAAGAAAAATCCTATAGATTTTGTATCTGGCAATATCAGTGAGCTTTCTGTTTAGTTCTCTTTCTCTTTAGTTTTTCTATGGATTTTGTCACTTTTTGAGGAAAGATTTCCTTTCTCCTGTTTGTACTGCTCTTTTCTTATGGCATGGGCAAAGGGCTCTAGTTCTATGTTTAAATTGTAATGTTGCCAAGGATATAGCTCAGTGGCACAAGCACCTGCCTGGCAAGCACAAGGTCCTGAGTTCGATTCCTGGTACCCAAAAAATATTGTAATGTTGATTGATGTCATCTTTTCCTTGTTCTTGATCTTAATAAAAATGCGTCTAAAATTTCTTTTTAGCTGTAACATTTGTTAGGTGATTTTTGCTATATAACCACTACCAAACCACGGAAATTCCTTTCTATTTGCACTTTGCTAAGATTTTTGTTTTATCCTATAAATAGGGCTTGAACCTTTACAAATGCTTTTTCTGCCTTGACTGAGATAGCCACATAATTGTTAATTAACTCTATTAATGATTTAAATGATACTGACAGATTTTCTAATGTTGAGTTATTCTTGCACACCCAGATAAACTCTCTTTGATCACACTACATAACTTGATTACACTGCTGGATTCTATTATATAATACTTTATTTAGATTTCTTTACATCCATATCACTAAGTAAAACAGGTCTAGACTTTTCTTTTTTTTTTTCTCCCATCCAGCTCTTTTATTGTCCTGATCTGTCTTTGGAATAATGAAACTTACCCAAGTCTTTTAAGATAACTTTCATTCTATCCTAAAGAAATTTGCCCGGACATGGTGGTGCATGCCTGTAATCTCAGCACTCAGGGAGGCTGAGGCAGGAGGATGGTTGTGAGTTCAAGACCAGCCTGGGCTACAAAGTGAGCTCAAGGCCAGCCTGAACAGCATAGCGAGAACCTGTCTCAAAAAGACAAAAAAAAAAAAAACCAAACAAACAAAGAAAAAAAAAAGAAACTAAAGAAATTTGATGGGCCAGGGATACAGCTCATAGGCACAGTGCCTGCCTTGCAAGCATGGGGTTCTGAGTTTGATTCCTGGTACAAAAAAAAAGAAATTTGAACAGCTTGTATAAGATAGCAATTAGTTGGTCTTAACACTTTGGAGGAATTCATCTGTAAAGCCATTGGGGTCGAAGTGTTGGGAGAAGGGAGGTTCTTACTACCATTTCAATTTCTTTAATATTTATTGCTCTTTTGATTTTTTTTTTTTTTTTTTTTTTTTTTTTCCCGGTACTGGGAATAAAACTCATGCCCTCGCACTTGCCAGGCAGGATCTGTGCTGCTGAGCTAAATCCCCACCCCTTTTTTGCTTTTTTGAGACTTTCTTTTCAAGATCTTATAGTCTTTTCTTTTTCTTTCTTTCTTTCTTTTTTTTTTTTGGCAGTACGGGGAATTCAATCCAAGGCTTTGCCCATGCTAAGCAAGTGCTCTACCACTGAGCTACATCCCTAGCCTGTCAAGGTCTTGCAGTCTTGCATATATTTTTCTAGGAATACGTCAGTTTAATTTGGGGTTTCAAATTTATTAGCACATACGTGTTCATAATATTTTTTATTGGATGTTTTTAAAAAATCTCCTTAGTATCTATAGATTTATCTGTTAGGAACCAGAGTGTGGTCTCTCATGCTATGGATGGACGGGGGTCTGGGCCCTGACGGTGGCATATGAGGATAGAGTTTTTGGTAGCACCCACCACATGCCAGGCTGAGGGGCTGGGAAGGCACAGTCATTGATTTATGGAGCTGGCCTCTGAGTGGAGAGAGGAACCCGGATGCAGGATGGAGAGCAACACAGAGGGAGGGGGCTTTGGCAGGAGGCCCAGGGAAGGCTCCTGCTCCTCAGGCCTGAGGAGCAACTTTCTTTAAGCTTGTGCCTGTGCTTGAGTTGGTGAGGCAAGGAGCGGCGGAGCTGCCACTGACGTGGATGGGGCCGTGTCAGCAGGTCCTGTCACCCACGGCATGAAGGGGAAGTTCCCCTGTCTACCTTTTCCATGACCCGGCAACCTAAGGTATCTGCAATCGCACTTCTCTATCAAAGATGCACTTTTCTAAGCCCAGAAAGACCTATGCTGTGGTTCGAGTGAGTGCCCCAACGTTCCATGGGTTGAAACTTAACCCCCGCCCGAGGTATTAAGAGGGTGGAAACTTACTCTGATTATGCGTGCAGAGGGAGGCGATTGGGCTCAGACGAGATCACGAAGGTGGAGTCCCCATGACCAGGAGAGAGGCCGGGAGAGACATAGATGATGTCCTTGCCTCTTGCTATGTGATGCCCTGTGCCACCTGGTGAACACCGTCACCAGATGCAGGTCCTTGACCTCCAGAATGATGAGCTAAATAAAACTTTTTTTTTTTTTTTTTTTAACCTACACTCAATTATTTTTGTTTGTTTGCTTCTTGGGTTATGTTTGTTTTTGTTGTCATTGTTTAAGACAAGGTCTCACTTTGTAGTCCAGGCTAGCCTTGAACTCACCGTGTAGCCCTGCCTGGTCTCAAACTCATCGCAGCCTTCCTGCCTCAGCCTCCCGAGTGCTGGGATCACAGGATGCCCCACCACACCTGGCTTACTTCAGGTATTTTGTCATGGTGATGAAAAATGAACTAGGACACACTCACTCTGTTAAGGGGCTTCATAGCCTGGGCAGGGACACTGTGTTCCCTTATTTCAAAAAAAAAAAGGGAAACCGCTACTGCCAAGAGAACCCTAAGGAGACAAGATGATGGGATCTGAATAGGGTCTGGGTACAAAAGACTTCAAATCTACATATACTGTATAGGCTTTAATTACTACTACTGCTGCTACTACTACTTCTACTACTACATCTATATCTACATTGCTTTATTAATTGTGACAAATGTACCATGCAAATGTATATTCTAAAGGGGGAAATCTGGGTAGAGTGTGTATGAGACCTTTCTATGCTATCTTTGCACTTTTTCTGAAAATCTAAAACTATTCTTTAAAAGTTTATAAAAATAACCAGCCATGGTGGTACACACCTGTAATTCCAGTGCTCTGGGAGGCTGAGGCTGGAGGATTGCAGGTGCAGTGCAGCCTGGGCAATTTAGTGAGATCCTATCTCGAAATTTAAAGAAAAATGATAAAGGATTGGGGCTATAGCTCAGTGCAAAGGCCCTAGGTTCAATTCCTAGTACTTGGGGCTGGGGTTATAGCTCAGTGGCACAAGTGCCTGCCTAGCAAGCAGAAGGTCCTGAGTTCAATTCCCAGTACTAAAAAAATTCCTAGTACTGAAAGAAAAAGTTTATTGAAAAACGTAACAAAGAAACCAGATAGAACAAACCAGAAGGGAAGCATCAGCTCCTGGGTGGGTGCTTCCTTCATGTGGCATCTCTGACCTCCTGACCTCCTGTTTGACTCACAGAGCCCTGAACATAAGACCAATATTATGCCAATTACAGAGAAGAGAAGGTGAGGCTGAGAGACAAAGAAGGAGTTATCCTAGCTACACTGCTAGTGCATGATACAGCTAGGATTCAGTCACAAGTCTGCTCTATGGAAGACCACAGGCATTTTAAACTACACCCTGTGTGTCTACTTTCAGATCGACTTCTTCTTCTTTTCTTTCTTTCTTTCCTTTTTTTGAGACAGGGTTTCACTATGTAGCTCAGACTGACCTTGAACTCATGGTGACCCTCCTGACTCAGCCTCCTGAGTGCTGGAATTACAGGTGTGCACTTCCACACCTAGCATTAAACCCAGTTCTTGAAGTGTTTGCTAGTCACCACTCAATGTCCCAGTAGGTTTCCTAGGTTGGTGAAACAGCCTGTGCACAGGGAACCGGAGGTAGTCACAAAGGCAAGTCCTGAAGCCAGGGCTCCGCCATAGCTGACCAAGGCCGGGCCGGTTAACCTGAGTGATAACTTCCCAGGCTTTAACTCTAATCTCTCCTCGACTCTGCCTTCCTAGTGACTCACCGTCACTTTGCGGATGAAGAAACTAAGGCTCAGTGGAAACTCTGTGCTCAGGTTTTAGCCCAGAACAAGTGGATGCAGAGCCTTTTCCTTTCTTCTCTGCAGCACTGCCCACTTCCCTGGCCTCCCATCCCCCTCTCCTGAGCACCCCTTCCCCCTAACCTCCAGCCCCTGTGCTCTCACCTCGGAGCCAGCGCAGGAGAAAGTAGTCATCAGCCTTGGGCAGGGTGGGCAGCAGGTCACGGAGGTTCTCCTGGAACTGATAGGAGGGGAGCAGGATGGTCAGAAGGCCCAGGCGTGGTGGTGCATGCCTATAATCCCAGCACTCAGGAGGCTGAGGCAGGAGGGTCATTGCAAGTTCAAGACCAGCCTGTGCTACAAAGTGAGCTCAAGGCCAACCTGAACTGCGTAGCAAGACCCTATCTCAAAAAGACAATAAATAA
>NW_004955455.1:4732049-4809855 GCF_000276665.1 Chinchilla lanigera
CAATAAATAAAATAAATAAATAAATAAATAAATAAATAAATAAATAAATAAACGGTCAGAGGGGCTCTTGTGACCCTTGGGCCACCAACCCCATCTCTAACTCTTCCTACCTTCATCTGCCAGTCAGGCCAACCTGGGGACCCTGAAGAGTGAAGACCACACAGCACTTGCCCTGAGCCATTTTGTGTTCTGGGAGTGAGGCAGCCCTAGCCCACCAGAGAAGGAAGAGGTGAGCCCTTTTTAGCCTTTGAGAGTGCTCTAACTCCCAAGATTGTCATTCTACAAGTGTGAGGCGAGGCCCTGGTGTCTTATTTTTACAAGGATCCCTGAGTGATTCCAATACAAGCCAGCCAAATGTATTGGGAATGTTCCCCTTGATAACATTACACCTTGGGGTCTGGATTTGGAGGCAAGTTACTTGACCTCTCTGAGCCTCAGTTTGCTCATCTGTACAGTGGGCATAATGATAAATTTGGGTCAATCAAATAAATGTATGCACATAAGATACTTAGCATTGCACTTGGCCCAAGCAGATACCAGATACCTGTGGGCTGTCACTCAGCAAATGCGACTTACCTGTGTAACAGAAAATGGCCCCCCAGCCCCCCAGTATACTACAGTTTCTTAGTTGCTCAAGTAATAGTTCCTGTTCCAGTTCCGGTTGCTTCTGGTCTCTTAGAAACACCTGGTCACTGTGATGCACAGCTGGTCACTATGATGCACATTGTATAAACCAATCCCCCCGATTGACAAACCATTCTGCCTCTGTATCCTGCTTGCTTATCCAATATAAGCCCTAGATGACCTGAGATCAGGACCTGATATTTTGGGAATGATCCCAACAGTGCCCACCAATGTAAAATAAATCTGCCTCCAGATTTTGGGGGTCGTTTCAGTGTTTCTGTTTGCCGTTGTACCTGGTGCATCAGCCTGGAAGACTGACTGCGCTGACCTCTTTGCTCCCCAGTTGTGGCCCTCACAGATGGAGCAAGGACCTCTTCAGGTCCTGAGGGGAAGGTGCGCCCTTGAGATTTCACGAGTCCCCTCAGAGGTCTGGAGGAGGCTTCCTAGCTCCCTGCTGGAGCAGCTCACATCAGACCTCATAGGGAGGAGGATGCAGTCTGTCTGTCTATCTATCTGTCTGCCTGCCTGATTCCAGTTAGAGCCCCAGGGGTACTCCATTTAGTCAGTCTGTCAGTCCCACTCAGATCAAGCAGAAGAGCAGAAAGGGGGTCTGATCATCTCTCATTAGTCGGGACCACCCTGGAGGGAAGGGGGTTGGAATGTTTAACCTCTAAGTGCCTGCTGAATGAATATGTGAGTGGAACAGACAGCATAAGCAACAGGTTGCTCTGTCTGCACCAAGACTGGGAAGCAGTGGTCTTGGTGGTTGACTGGGCCCTCACCTGCGGTTCTGTGGTGATCAACATATGTCATAAAGGAGGCCTCACACCCTCCTTAGCTAAGTCGAACCTAAGTCCCCATGAGGATTGAATGGTCTCTCTCTGAGGGGCACCCACCCTTTGTCTGTTGCAACATTGCTCAAGGGTACACAACACACCATAGGGAGATAGAATGGAACTTAATCAGTTAAAACCCACTGTCCCTGACTGCAGGAAAAGGGGCTTTTACTGAGTTAAAAATGAAACCAAACTGATTTCTGCAGCTCAGAGAAACAAAAAAGGAAGAAAGAGGCCCATTCTTCCCGAGAACTCCACCTCTGCACCCTCATTGGCTGCTGCAGTTGCTGCCAACACCTATAGCTTCACTCCCCACTTCCGACTTGCCTGCTTCCAGCCAATTGTACTCGTTCTAGCTAGCCATTGTCTGCATTTGGCCACAGAGGCCCTCCTCCTGAGCCTTCTGCTTACACAACTATCCTGGTCAGATGGCATCATCCAACGCCCACATGAGATGACTGTCAACAATTCCTTCTGAGTTCCACATTGTGAAATGTGAACCCACATTGTGAGTTCCACTTGAGAAAAAATTGGACTGTCAGCCCTGATGAATGAGGGCCCCAATCAATCACCAAGACCAGTGCTTTTCATGGCCTTATCAAAGATTGCCTCACCTAGAAACCCTGTCAAGCACTTCTCAAAGACATCAAAAAGGGGAGCAAGAAGCCCATTAACTACTGTTACCCAAAAACCTGATTTTATCTTTTGAGACAGGGTCTCATTATGCAGTTCAGGCTGGCTTTGAGCTCACTTTGTAGCCCAGGCTGGCCTTGAACTCACAATGATCCTCCTGCCTCAGCCTCCTGAATGCTGGGATTACAGGCATACACCGCCATGCCTGGCAGAAGCCTGATTTTAAAAAGCACCTGATGTCTATAAGAAAATGCAAAACTGGGCATGGTGGTGCATGCCTGTAATCCCAGCACTCACGAGGCTGAGGCAGGAGATTGTTGTGAGTTTGAGACCCTCCTGGGCTACAAAGTGAGCTCAAGACCAGCCTGAACTGCATAGTGAGACCCTGTCTCAAAAAAGACCAAAAAAAAAAAAAAAAACAACCAGTCTGATAGATGATCATACCCTCTGGCTATAGTTATAAGGACTATGTATATAAATAAATAAGTAAATAAATAATTCTCAAAAGTTTCAACCCTTTCATTGGTCTGACAGGCTCAGACTAGGCCAGACTAGGTTCTGGCCTGTAGGGTAATGGCTACGTTGTTGATGGTATGGAGATCTTGCCCATAGTACTATCATTGGGCAACTGAGACTCTTGCTTCTTGCCCTTCTGCCAGGCACAAGCTTGCAGCCTGGGAGGACATCTCATCAAACATGAATTCCTGTTTAAGTCAGTCCCCATACTGCTCTGGGAAGAGACCTCCTCTTCAAGTCAGAAGAGACCATCTCCTTTGCACCAAGCCAATCAACCTCCCTTTTCATGTAACCCTGCACTTTCAACTCTGTTCCCCAAGAGGCAGATAACGTCTGCATCAGCTTGAGACACAACTGCAGTCCTGAAGTTCTGAAAACTCTCCTCCAGAGGTGTGAACTAGAGACTCTCCTCCAGGCCTGGCCATCAACCATGCCACCCCACCGTGACCCCCCCTCCCTCTCCCCCCTTGCTGTCAGATGTCACGGGAAGCACGAACAGGCATCCAGCTACACAGTAGTTCGAGATCCTGATGGACTGTTAATCACCTTGGAGCACTCCTCTCCTCCTGGTGAAAATGCCCAATGGGGATTACCAACCAGTGCAAGATCTCCATACCATCAACAACGTAGCCATTACCCTACAGTCTGTGGTTCCTAACCCATACACCCTTTTTGGACTGTTACTTCCAGATGCCACCTGGTTTACATGTCTAGATTTAAAAGATCACTTCCTCTGCTTTTGAGATACTTCCATAAGCCCCTGCAGGGGGGAAATCCTGAGACAAGATGCAACTCATTTGGACTCAATTGCTACAAGTGGTTAAGAGCTCTCTCACTATTTTTTTTGTACTGGGAATCAAACTTCGAATATTGCACTTACCAGGCAGGTGCTCATGCCACTGAGCTATACCCCTGGCCCTCTCCCACTATTTTCAGGGAGGCTTTAATAACACATTTGGCCAAGCCACCAGTACCTTTTCTCCAAGGTTTCTCTGTCCCTTCCAGCTCCATGATGGTCCCCCAAGCAAAAGAATATACACTATCAAACTGCTAAAATACACCTCTTCTGCCTATGTAGCCTGTTCAAAATCTCCAAGCTACCAATGTCACCACAATTGCCCTCCATATACATTGCCTCAGTCTTCTGTCACCCACAGCCTGCTGGTACAACTGCCTGGACCTAAAAGGGTTCTTTCTTCTGCCTTTGGTTGGCTCCTGTCAGCTAGCCCCTCTTCACAAAGACCCCAGTTCTGGACCCAAAAACCAACTGACCTGGACTAAACCTCCCAGAGGTTCAAAAACTTGTTTCCTCTTTGAAAAAGCCCTCACAGCTAATTTTGCTAGTTTCTCAGTACAAAATATAACTGCACGTTTGAGTAATGACACTCAAACTGCCTGCTGGAAAGACACAAATCTCTGTTGCAATATCTCCAGAAACTAGTGACAAGAAAGAAACTCCACAAATTTCTTAGAGCTGCTGGCCTCTAGAAAATCTGGATCCTTGAGTTCACAAAAACAACGATGCTTACTCAGACTGTCAGCTCTTGGGAGCACCCATTGGCCTACTTGTGCAAATACTTTTTTGTGTTTTTTGCCAGGAGCAGGGCATGGTGGTGCATTCCTGTAATCCCTGCACTCGGGAGGCCGAGGCATCCTGGGCTACAAAGCGAGCTCAGTGCCAGCTTGAACTGCATAGTGAGACTCTGTTTAAAAAAAAAACAAAAAAACTTGGATCCGGTCACTAAGGGCTGCCTCCCCACTTTTGTCTCCGCACTCTAACAGCCACTGTCCTGATCAAGAAAGCTGACAACCTCACCTGAGACTGAGACCTAACTGTCCAGGGGCCATATGCTGTACTGGGATGAACTGTTCTTAAAAATGGACCTCCTGATAGATGCTTAGTATACCCTATTTATGGATGGAAGTAGCTCCATTAGGAATGAAGTCTGGCAGGATAGATATGCTGAGGTCACCTTGGACAAAACTATTTAGGCCAAAACTCTCCTGCAGGGATGATCTGCACAACAAACTGCTTCCTGCTGCTGTTTGGAAACCTGCCACCACTGACACAAAATAACCTGGTCCAGAGGCCTAAGCCCCCTCTGGGGATCCAACTGACTGAAACATCAACCTCAGCTGCAAAAACTTTACCCAGCATTCCCAGAAGATCAGAGCAAGACCTGCTTCTGCTGTTTGCTCTGCAAGCTCAAGCCGCAGCGCTGGCACCCATACCCCTGCAGCCAGCTCAGGCTTCAGCGTCTGTGTCATCAGCCCTGACCTCATGCATCATAGTGGACTCTCCACATTTAAAGATGCATAGATAGATTACACAAAAATAAAACATAACCCTACAGAAACAGCTTGTAACCAGTTAAAAGACCAGCTATATTTGTAGACACTCCTGCCCACACAATACAACCCAGGTGCATGTTAACTACTTCTCCCCCCACCCCCCGCACCTCTCCGGTACTGGGAATCGAACTCACGACCTTGCACTTGCCAGGCAGGTGCTGTGCCGCTGAGATAAATCCCCAGCCCTCATATTAACTACTTCTACAAGTTTCAGAAATCCAGCCTTTAGATCTTATGGAAAAAAATTTATCTGCCCCAAACAGCTCACTATGAAGAGATGACACACTCAAAGCCCTGTTCTGGTCATGCATGACGGAAGCCTGAGGACACCGTTCACAGGATTGCTCCATACCTATTCCCTTTGATTTTTTCCTATTGCTCCATACCTATTCCCCTTGATTTTTGTCTTTTCAGGCTGCTTACTTCTCCCAGTCTTTTCTTCCCTGCCCCCTGCTAGCTGTGTTTTTTGCCTTAAACTCTATGAATGGTTGCCCCAAGAAAAGAGAACAATCAATCAAATACTTGACCAAGATCTGATGAGCATCCAAGGCACGTTGGACACTCTCCCCGATCAGCTTCACTCCCTCACTCCCTTGCCAGAGTAATGTTATAGAACAGACAGGCCTAAATTATGTCTCTCCCTAAAAACAACTTAGGGAAAAACTCTGTAATAAGGCAGTCTTGGGGAGTTTGGCTAGGGCTCATCCTCAGGTCACTGACAAACCCTAATGTTACTGCTTCTAGCTGGGCCTCGTCTCAAAAGATCACATGTAATATGCCCAGTAAAGATTTGCCAGGGAAACTAAAAGAGGGGGGAAATGTAACAGAAAATGCCCCCCACTTCAGTTTCTTAGTTGCCCAGGTAGTAGTTCCTGTTCCAGTTCCAGTTGCTTTTGTCTCTTAGAAATGGCCAGTCGCTGTGGTGCATAGCTGGTCACGGTGATGCACATTGTATAAACCAATCAGTCCCCAATTGAAAAGCCATTCCGCCTCTGTACGTCCTGCTTGCCTATCCCATATAAGCCCTAGACCACCAGAGATCAGGGCCTGATATTTTGGGAGTGCCTGTCCTTGTAAAGTAAATCTGCCTCCAAATGTTGGATGTCATTTTGGTGTTTCTGTTTGCTATTGCACCTGGAATCCTGGAGACTGGAGACTTTCAGGACAAAGTGAGAGGCAAAGTCAGCAGAGAGGGACGGAAAGAGAAGCTGTGGGGGTCTGGGCAGGAGCTCAGGTCTGAGAAAGAGAGGAGATTGCAAAGGCACCGAAGGCAAGGGCTGCTTTTGCAGGTGAATGTGTGAACTGGAATTTGCAATGGGAAACAGATGTAAGGAAAGCCATAGGGAGTTGTCTTTGCTACCCACCAAACCTCGTTTAGCTTTCCGGAGCATGTTTAAGGTAAGAATGCATTCACAGGGGCCAAGAATATAGCTTAGCGGTACAACACCTGCCTGGCAAGAACAAGGTCCTGAGTTCAATTCCCAGCACACACACACACACACACACACACAAAACAAAGAGAAAAGAATGCATTCATGTATTGCTTGCATAACTAAAAAGGAATGATCAGTTTAAACATCTCCAGTGTTAGCTGGGCGCGGTGGCGCATGCCTGTAATCTCAGCACTCAGGAGGCTGAAGCAGGAGAACCATTTCAAGTTCGAGACCAGCCTGGGCTACAAAGTGAGCTCAAAGCCAGTCTGAACCGCATAGTGAGACAAGTCTCAAAAAGAAAAAAAAAAAAAATCTCTGGTGTTAACAAGTAACACGATCAACAGCATTTGGGTGTACATTAACCTGGGACAGGATGGGGACCAGGAATGGAGGTTCTTGTAGGGTCTGAGCATCTAAAGTTTCTTTAAGGGGTTGTGAGGGACAGATCCCCTGGGAAGCAAAACATTGTACCCTCAGCCCTTTGGGGTTATGGGCTCCCTCATTTGTACCTCCAAATGTGCCCTGAGGTAGGAGGGGCAAAGGTCACACTCCTGCTTTTCAGATGAGGAAACCGAGGCTGGGGAGGTAGAGAATCTTCCTGGGTGAGCAAAGTGGCAAGGACAGGAGGAATCCGTGTCTTCTGCCTTTGGGGGCCACACGGTCCTTGGAATGCCCATCAAGTCAAAGAGACAGCCACCAAGCAGGTGCTGGGAAGGGACTAAAGTATCTTGGAAAAAACCCATTTTAGGTTGATGCCATATGGACAGAGAAGCATCTGGCAGTGTGGCCAGTGGTGGTCAACACGAGGCTCAGGAAGAATCTGGAAGGAAATGCTGCTGGGCATAGTTATCGAGACCTCTGGGACCATGATAACCTCCCCTCACACTGCTTCCCCACAACATTTTAAAAATAATAAGCATTAATTACTTTTTTTTTTTTTGAGACAGCATTTCTCTATGTAGTACAGAAGTCCTGAACTCACTATGAAGCCTAGGTTGGCCTTCAACTTGAGATCCTCCTGCCTCAGTTTCACAAGGGTTAGGATGACAGGCAGTGCACTACCACGCCTGGCACATTACTTTTAAGTAATGGAAAAGAGGCTGGGTATTTAGCTTAGCAGCACAGCGCCTTCCCGGCAAGTGCAAGGTTGTGAGTTTGACTCCTGGTACCGGAAAAAAAACAAAACCAAAAAAAAAAAACCTAAATAGTGGAAAAGAGGCTGGGCACAGTGGCACATGCCTGGAACTTGTAAGCAAGCTCGAGTCCCTCCTGGACAATTTAGATGACTCTATCTCAAAAAACACAAAGAGCCGGGGATGTAGCTCATTGGGTTTGATCACCAGTACCACAAGAGAAAAGAAAAGAAAAAGTAGGAACAAACAAAATCTGTAATCCCAGCTCTCAGGATGCTGAGGCAGAAGGACTGCTGCAAGTCGAGGCCAGCCTGGGTCATGTAGTGAGTTCAAGTCTAGCCTGAATTACACAGTGAGAGCCTGTCTCAAACAAACAATAAAATATTTTCAAATGGCTTAGAGCTCTGCCCCACAGGTGTCTCCATGCTGATGTACCCCCAGTGACTAGGTGTCCCGTCTGTCCTATGCACCTCATGCCTGGGGCTTCCCAGAGGCCATCAGCAGGAGTGGGACAGGATTCACCAGGGGATGCCTTCTCCTTCACCTGAGGCCTCTGAACTGGGGGCCTGCCCCATCATCTGGGTACCTCTCTCTTTCCCTGAGGACCCTCCTTTACTTGCAGACCTTTTCTATTCCCCAAGTGCTGAGTGAGGTCCCAGGGAGGCAGGGGAAGAGGGTGTGGCAGGCAGACTGGGGAAGTAAGGTGAGACCTGTTAACTACAAAATCCCAGGAGCAGTTCCCAAAGCCCTGCCCTTGGACTTCTGGTGAGAACTTGAGCAGTTTGGGATAGGACGGCCTAGGCCTGAAGTCAGCCTGAGGAGTGGGAGACACAAAAAGGACAGTCCACACTGAGGTTAGTTGTTGTTGTTTGGACAGGGTTCCATTCTGTGATTCAGGATGGCCTTGAACTCACTATGAACCCCAGGCTGGCCTGGAATTCATGGCCATCCTCCTGCCTCAGCCTCCCAAGTGCTGGGATGATAGACAGGCGCCACCACACCCTGCTTGCACTGAATTTTTTGCTACTGTGTTCTCTCACTGTGACCCACTTTCTTCTATAGAGTACACTTCTTTTCCAACCTTTACTGGGCCCAGACTTTCTCTGCAGAGCCTGTTTCTGTTCCTACTTTTAATAAACGTAAAACTTCTCTACTTTTTGAGCCCGTCTTGACAAATCCTCTGTTCAGGACAGAAAAAACCTAGAAAACACCTTGAGAAGGAGACTCCAGCATCCCCAAACCCTGCAACACCAGGACCCTCTTCCTTCACCAGCATCCCCCATGCCTTGCTGGAGGATCCTGTTCCAAGTAAGGAGCCTTAAAATAAATAATTTCCCACAAATCTTAAACTACCCTGTCTTTCACAGGCCCAAGCTGGGCATGGTAGCTTAGGCCTGTAATCCCAGCACTCAGGAGGCTGAGGCAGGAGGATTGCTGTGAGTTTGAGGCCAGCCTGGTCTACAAAGTGAGTTCAAGGCCAGCCTGAACTGCACAGTGAGACCCTATCTAAAAAAAAAAAAAAAAAAAAAAAAAAAGAGCTAAGGGAGCATTCTACCCTATCCCCATGGTACTGTCCCAGGTGCAGCTGGCAGGCATATCTCAAAATCCCTTTGAAAATATTTCTTTTCTATTTTATTTTTGCAAGAACCGGGAATCAAACTCACCATTTTGGCCTTGCCAGGCAGACTGTTATGCCACTGAACTATATCCCCAGCCCCTTTTAAAAATATTTCATAAAAAATAAGAATAAATAATCATAGGGAGAAGACTTGGGCCCTAAGACGTCAGAGAGCCAGGAAGAGAAAGTAAACAAATGTGGAAATCAAGGCAGGAGATCTGGGACTCTGGTCTGGGAATCTGTCAGCCCGTGTCATGTGTCACCCCGGCAGCCCAGGGCAGCCCCACTGCATCCCGACCAGCAGGAAACAAGGACCAGGGCTGGGGTTGGGGGCTGGATTCCAACGCCCCCTCATCACCACCACCAGTTGCTCCCAGAGGGCTCCTGTCCCGGGTGCCTCGCGCTCCACGTTCCCGGCCTGCGGTGGGGACTTGGGCTGGGGAGAGGGGACAGTGTCCCGCTGCGCGATCCCTCCCCATCCCTCCCCGCCCCTCCCCGCCGCCGCCGAGCCCCTCACCCTGGCCAGCGCCTCCTGCTGCTGGGGGCTCAGGTCCCCGACTCGGCCGCTCATGGCACCCGCGGGGCAGAGGGGCGCGGGGCGCAGCTGTGCAGGTCCTGTCCGCCGGCCTGACCTCTGTCACTGCCACCCTGCCCCCGAGTTTTGCCTGGCGGGGTCAGACATTAGTCCCGCCCTGATGGGAGAGCCACTTGTCCTGCTCCGCCCTGCCCCGTTGTGGCTTCTCTCGGTCCTTCCCCCTGCCCTCTTCGTGCCCTGCAGTCGCCAGGCGCAGCCTACCCGGGGCAGGAAGGTCCCCGGGGAGCACAGACTCCAGGCTGCGCCAGGGGCTCCACCTCTAGGCCTTCTCACCCGGGGACTGCTACCTGCTACCGATTCCGAGAGGGGGAGGGGGCGTGCCTGCCGGAGACCCGTGCAAATGTTTCCTCTGCTAAAGGGAGGACCTTTACGAACCCCCCACCTCTGTCCGGGAACACAGGCTGGGCTCGGTCAGTGCTCGCCGGCTGGTAGCTGAGCCCTGGGTGTCAAGCAGCTCTGGCCCCGCAGGTGTTGGGCAGGATTAGAAAACACGGTGCCCCCTGAGGCCGGAGAATGCGTGGCATTTCACAGTGCTGGCTGCCAGCAAGATAGTTGCATAATTATTACTGAGGCTGGAATCTGCAGGGGCGAGAATTCTGGGATGGCCCAGGTGGTGAGCTCCCGCGCCCGACCCACAGGCAGCAAGCCAAGGGGTGGGAAGGAGGTGGCGGCCACAGGACAGCTTCCAGTGGGGCTGATGTCAAGGGGGAAGGGAAGAAAAACAAGTCGCCTCGGCATGAATTTTCCAGAAAGGATCAGGTGGGAGAGGAAGGGGCCAGGAAAAGAAGCCAAGAGAAGATGGGTTCCCTCTGTCCTCCCATGGGGTCAAACTAAGCCCTAGTTCTGAGATGACAGTCCCATGGCCACGGCCATGGCCACATGTGGCTGCTGAGGCCGGGAAATGTGGTTTCTCACTAGTTTGAGTGAGGAGCTGTGACTAAAATACAAACCAAACTACAGTGACTTAATTCCAAAGAAAATAAAAGTTTTCATTCCTTAATTTTTCTAAACATAATTAGATAAAAATACATCATTAATGTTGACTTCATGTATCTAATAGTTCTGAATTTTAAGGAAATGGATACGTTATATGTTTTAGGGAAATTTTAGGCTCTTTGCTCTGAGAAAGCAGAAAGTTCCCATATATCCACTGCCCCTGCGCCCCGCTCTGGTAGAAGCATGGGACATTAATTACCATGAGTGGACTCTATTGACCTTCTTGTCACCCAAAATCCATACTTTATGTTAGAGTTCACTCTTGCATTCTGTCTTTTGTTTTTTGAGACAGGATGTCACTGTGTGGCCCAAGCTGGGCTCCAACTCACAGCGTTCCTCCTGCTTCCGCCTCCTGATTCAGCCTCCTAAGTGCTGGGATTACAAGATGTGCCACTATGCCCGGCTCATTCGTGGGTTTTGAGAGCTGTATAATGACCTGTATTTGCTGCTGCAGCATCATATGAAATGGTGTCACTGTCCCACAAATCCTCTGTGCCCTGCTTTTTTCTTTTTACTTTTAAAAAATGCAAGCCGGGCGAAAAGAAATCACCAAAAAATTCTGTAGGGAAATCAGAGTGACACAGTGCCTGCCTGGCGAGCACAAGGTCCTGAGCTTGATTTCCAGTACTTAAAAAAAAAAGAAAAGAAAAGAAAAAAAAAAATCAAAGTGATATCACATCTCTGGAAGGGCATGGTCTGCACTTAAATAACAGGAACTGTACAGGGTTTACTTTGATTGTATAAACATACACTCATAAAATAAAACATTAAATAAATAAAAATACAAAAACCTGTTAAGTAAGAAACAGAATTAAGACATTATGTATATTTATGATATGAATTTGGGGGAAATAAAATATAGATAAAGAACTCATGCAACCTTATAAGAAAAATAGTAAGTCACAAAGAAACAAATAAAAAAAGAATTTCAAGCACCAATTCTCAGAAAAGAAATGCACAGGTACAGTTATTAAGTTAATAAATGCTTGAAGTCCAGTACTGTCAAATAAATGTGTATTCAAATAATGAGATGCTTTATTTCTCTCAAAAATCAGAAAACAAACAACACACCCCGAACAAAACATACATGCGACCTTTTAAGAAATAATAATAACAGGGTGGGGTGATACATGCCCATAATCTCAGCACTCAGGTGCTAAAGGAGGCTGAAGCAAGCGGGGTCAAAAGTTGGAGGCTAGCCTGGGCAACACAGCAAGAGCCTGTCTCATAAATTAATTAGTTAAAATGATAATAAGATGTTAGAAGTTGGTGAAACAGAGACATATGTTGCTGACAGACGCAGAAACTGTTTTGCTAGAAAACTACTTGACAATATGTACCAGAATCTTTTAGTATTTCACCACTTTGCTCTGTGACATTCCTGACAGAAAATGAAACTATCTTGACGGTACTGGAAGTTGAACCCAGAGTCTTTATGCTGACCTGTATTCCCAGCCCTGTTTTAGCTTTAATTTTGAGACAGGATCTCACCAAACTGTTAAACTGCCCAAGCGGATTTTAAACTGCCATCGTCTTGCCTTAGTCTCCCAGAGTGCTGGGATTATAGGAGTGCACCACCACACCCGGCAATGACAATATATTTAAAGCTTAAAGTTGTTTGTGCACTATTCACAGGAAAACTTGTGGGGTTCTTTCTTTCTTCTTTCTTTCTTTCTTTCTTTCTTTCTTTCTTTCTTTCTTTCTTTCTTTCTTTCTTTCTTTCTTCCTTCCTTCCTTCCTTCCTTCCTTCCTTCCTTCCTTTCTTTCTTTCTTTCTTCCTTTCTTTCTTTTCTTTCTTTCTTTCTTTCTTTTTTTTCTTCTTTTTTTCTTCTTTCTTTCTTTCTGTCTTTTTTTCTTTTTTTGTGGTACTGGGGCATGAATCCAGGGTCTTTGCAATGAGCTGTCTCACTTGCCCTTTGTGTGTGTGTGTGTGTGTGTGTGTGTGTGTGTGCGTGCACGCGTGTGTGCGTGTTGTTTTGCTCTTGAGACAAGATCCTGCTAAATTGCCCAGGCTGGGTTTGAAGCTGCAATCCTCTTGCCTCACCCTCCCAGGGATTACAGGCCTATATTACCACACCTGGTCTGACATAATTTTTAAAGTAAACTATGGTGCTTACCGTGATTGCCAAAGAGTTTATAATGACATGGAAAAAATACCACAAAACAAATTGAAAAACATAGAATCACATAATATGTGCTATATACTTCTGGAATAGAAAATGAAACTCACTCAGTTTAAAAAGTGCCAAACAAGGGAAGAAATGTGCCCCAACCATTTGCAGTCTCTGAGGAGAATGAAAGTCATATTTAAAAATGCCACAGGTAACAAGTCATCTGCAAGGAGTCTTTATTTAAGTAGCACTTATAGGTGCTTCTCACTTACCAGGCCCTGTTCTGAGGGTTTGTAAATATTAGTCCGCTGCTGTCCAATGGAAAAATAACACCTGCCACATGAGTGACTTTAAGTTCGCTAGCAGGCACACAAAGTATCATATATAATATATCTGGAATGTTGTCATTTTAACATGTGATCAATGTGATTAACAAATGAAATAGATTATCTCATCAACCACTAGTTAATAGTGAGATGTCATTGTCATTTTCTCCTCCTTCTTCATACCAAGTTTCAAATTAGGTGTATGCTTAGGGAAGACGTTTTTTTTGTCTTTTTGAGACAGGGTCTCGCTATGCAGTTCAGGCTGGCCTTGAGCTCACTTAGTAGCCCAGGCTGGCCTCGAACTCGCAATGATCTCCCTGCCTCAGCCTCCCGAGTGCTGAGATTACAGCGTGCACTACCACGCCTGGCTGGGAAGACTTCTTTTTGGTCTTTGTTTTTGGAGGCGGAGTCTCATCATGTTTCCAGGGCTAGCCTCAAACTCATGATCCCCCCGCTACCTGAGCCTCCCAAGTAGCTGGAATTACAAGCATGCACCACCTTGCTGGGCCAAGCATATATTTAATACAGCATATTTCATTCCAACTTTTGAATGTTCAGTAAGCCATGTGTGGTATTATGGGTTGAATTATGTGTCCTCAAAATTCAGATATCACATTTGCAATTTGCAGTAGCTCCGAATGTCACTTTGGTTGGAAGTAGAGGCATTGCAGATGTTTTTAATGAAGACTGGAGGAGGACGGGTCCTGCTCCAGCATGTCCTTATAAACAGGGGCAGTGTGGACACAGACACACACAGGGAGAATATATGTGAAGATGAAACCACTTCAGGGTGATGCTTGTACAAATCAGGAGGCCCCAAAGATTGCTGGCAGACGGTCAGAACCAAGAACGGAGCACATTCTTTCTCTTTTCTTGGAAGGAACTAACCCTGCCTGCACCTTGATGGTGGGCTTCAAGCTTCCAGAGTTTTAAGAGAATACATTTCCGTCATTTAAGCCATCCCGTGGGGTGCTTTATTACTGCACCTGGTACACGTGGTGAGTAGCTGCCAGGTTGGAGAGTGTGGGACGGCTCCTGACTCCTCCCCACGCTGGAAGGGCGTCTCTGTCATTCTTCCCAATTATGGATCAGGAGGAAACTGAAGCTCAGAGTCTTCCCAATGATGTCTCAGGCCCCCAAGTGGCAAAGCTAGCACTGGAGCTTAGGCAGGCGGTGTAGAGCGGGGTTTTGGAGACCATGCCACGGCTTCCTGACTACCAAGCTTCAAAATGTCACTTTGGTTGGTTCCAGGTCTCCCACAGGTTACTGTCTCTCCAGCACAGGGCAGCTGTCTTCCCCTCCGGCAGCAGCCCACTGCGTCTCCTCAAACCTCAGCTAGTGCTGGGCGTAGCAGACTTCAGTTCTACCCACTTGGGCGCCAGTGGTTTGGGGGCCAAGGACTTGCCTCTTCCGTGGTGCACCCTCTCTCCCTCCCTGCTGACCTGAAAGCTGAGAAGCTGGGCTGCCCTGGTGCTGTTGTCCTAGGGTGACTGCATCTTACGCCTCTCAGCCCTCACCGTGTGGTACCTCTCTCCCACCTTCCAGGTGTGTCCCTCCTGGGCCACAGGTACCCTGCTGGCAGTCGTAGCTGAAGCCTGTGACCTGTCAATGGAAGGAAATACTTCGGGGCCAATGGCATCTGTGTTCTGCATAGTGACAAGAGGAGGAGGAGCCCTGCCGGCTCTGTCCCCACATCGTGGCTACATCAGTTCCACTCTGTGGACATCTTCGCTGGATAGGCCACTCTCCAACTATGTTGAACTTGGCTTGCGTGATCCTGGGCGGAGGGCTGGGAGGGCGTGTCTTCCTGGCACAGGGCGGGTGGCCTCATGCCTGGGCCTGCCTGGGAGATGAGATTAAAGTTTCCTAAGTACCCCCAACTCAGGGGGACCCCAGGGAAAGTTGGAACCTGATGTGGCCACACCCACCTACTCCCAGGAGATAGCCACAAGGGTGTGGGAGAGGGAGAAGGGTGAGCAAGGAGAGCTGACCAACTGCCCTAAAGACAGAGGACCAGGAAATAGGTGGACTGGGAGTCTGGAGTCCTGTGTCCACCCCCAGATTTCTATCTTTCTTTCCCTAAAAAATGTCGGAAGGTCTCCATCTCTTTCCCAAGCCACATGGCATCAGGAGGGGAGCGCACGGGCTACCCATCCTCCCTTGCTGCTTCCTCCTACTGCAGGGCCTCTCTGCATGCTGTTCCTTCTGACTTCAACTCTCTCCTTTCAGTTCCTCCCCCTGACACTGTCCAGTTAGTGATCTCCTCTGATGCTCCAGGTAAATGCTCCAAGAGAACTGCGCTTCTCTTTTTCAGGGTATTATTTCCATTAAATAGTGCTATATGATTCACCCCTGTTAACTGTCAGGCCCATCAAGGCATGGCTCATATTTCCTGTTTGTCATTATACCCAGGTCCCCATTTACACATGCAAGGACCGAGCTTCAGAAGCCAATAAGGACCAAGCATCAAAGTTTGAACTCTTATCCATCTGTACTTAGGACCTGAAATCTTAATGACCACCTGTTCTGGCCTCCTGAAGATAGACTATTTAATAAGGGTCTAAGTGAGAGCACTATACTAGGGAGTGCCAGAGTGTCCTCTGGAAAAGATACCATGTGAGCTTAGCCTCTGAGGTAGAAATAGGAGGAGGACATTCTAGGCAAAAGTGACCATCCAAAAAGAGTCACAGAGACGAGGAAGAGGAAAGGACACAGTGCTCAAAAGGATCGAGGTCCAAAGAACTTTAGGATATGCTGGAGATTTGGAGCTATCCTTCTCAGTAGTGTGGATCCATTAACAAATTTAAAGGATAATGTAACCCTGCTACAACCTTGATATAACCTGAATAATATAACTCTGAATCCAGGGTGAGGCATGAGCTGGCACAGCAGATGTTCTGAGCAGGGAAACCAGTCAGGAGGTTATTGCAAAGACTCATGACAGAGCCTCAGAGGAGGCAACAGGTCACAGGGGGAGGACAGCTCCTTCCTTCTCTTCCACACCAGCTGTGTTGGCAAGATTACCTGGGGATGAGCAAGGGTCAGGGATTGCTCTGTGTTTGGTCAGAGAATTATGTTGTACATGTAAATTACAAATTCATTGCAGGTTGTTCTTTTTTTTTTGACAGTTTCTCACATTGTAATTCAGGCTGGCCTTGCACTCACTATGTAGCCCAGGATGGCCTCCAACTTTCAGTGATCCTCCTGCCTCAGCCTCCTGAGTGCTGGGATTATAGGTGTGTACCACCATGTCTGCCAGATTATTCTTGTGAACATTCATTTATGTGATGCATAAAGATATTTTGGTCAATAATGGACCACATATACGATGATGATCCTATAAGATTATACCAGTTAGTGATGTCATACCCATCTTTTTTTTTTTTTTTGGTTTTTCTCCGGTACCGGTAACCGAACTCACAACCTTGCGCTTGCCAGGCAGGCGCTTTTGTCCCTGAGCTAAATCCCCAGCCCCGATGTCATACCCATCATAACCTTACATGAGTACAGTACTACCGAGTTTACACAATGACAGGACCACTAACAACATGTTTCTCAGGATGGGTCCCATAAATAAGCCTAGCCTGGACAGCAAATGCAGAAATCTAATTGTTCCAAAAATTAGTACTGCAATTATAATTAAATCTGTTTCTAAACATCCCACCTGAAATTAATTTGCCTTTATTCTTGCTTTTATACCTTTGTAGAGTATAGCCACAGAGTCGTAACATAAGGTTACAGCTGCAAACTTCGGTATCTCTCTTGAGTTTCAAAATTAATGTTTAACCATTTTATTGGCATCACAACCTGGATAGACACAAATGAAAAAAATATTATCATTAGACATTTTTTGGTGCTGCAACTCTTACGGAGCACTTATCCCTGGGTCGGGGAGGCATGGAATCTGGGGAAATCTCCCAGGGTGATTGTAGTTTGGGCCAATGTTATCAGACTGAATTACTCATTATAATTAAATTGTACTAATTACCTTAATCAGACTTTTCAAGTTCACACGTTTTATTTGCTTGCTGTTCAGGTATTCCTATGTTGCCCAGGCTGGTCTTGAACTCTTGGGCCCAAGCAATCCTCCCACTATTGCCTCCAGGGTAACTGGGACTACAGGTTCAGACTATCACACCTGGCTGTGTTTGTTTAAAACTTACCATATGTCTTCCCTCCTCCAAGCTGTCTTCTTAGGCTATGCTGTTATTATGTGCAACTAGTCTTATTTACTTCTTTAATATTCTGCCTCAGGGAAGGGGGTGAAAATGATCAAAGTACATTTTGTGCATATAGGAATCTGCCACAATAAAACCCATTAATCTGTATAGCCAATATATACTGATAAAGATGTGAAACAAAAACATTTCTGCCTCATCACAGCACCTTTTTGGGGGAATTGATTTTTTAGGAGCTGAAGGATCAGTTTGGCTCTCTTTACAAGATTTGATGATGTTGATAAAAGAAAAGTTCTGAGAAGTTCTGAATTCAGTTACAAGGGCCAGAAGTTAGAGGAGAAAAGAGAGAAGGGAAGTGAATCAGTTAACAGTTGCTGGTGGAACCAACAAACACCGCTCAGCATTCTTGAATGTATGTGACACCTTGACTTATCCACCCTACCACCCTGTAAATTTTCTGGACTGTTAACCTCAATGGATCAGTAAGCAAGAAGTACTTTTCATGGGCCACCTCCTGTCCCCAAGTCTGACCCCTTACATTATCCTACTCCCTCCCATCTACAGACACTATAGGTTCAATGTACACAATTTATGCTTCCCTCCCCCCAATTTTTTTTATCTCTTTATTATCTGTTTAAAATAAATTTGAAACAGGGTTTTGCCAAGTCACTAAGCTGTCCACTTTGGGCTTGAACTTGCAATCCTCCTGCCTCAGCTTCCCAGAGTGCTAGGATCATAGGAGTGTGCCACTGCTCCTGGCTCCCAAACTTTATAAAAGTACTCTATTCAAGGCCCAGTGGACATTTCTCAAGTCATGCCTCTGATAGGTAGTGGAAAGTTTTTCCAGGACCTCAACCTTTTTCTGACTACCTGTAACCAATAAACCCTTCTAGTTCAGAGATTCCTGGGTCTTTAGGGTTTGGATTTAACAGCGTCAAGATACTACAGAGCAGTGCCCAATTTGAAAGTGTCAAGGACAAGCAAAGCCAGATACTAATTAAAAGTGATAAAATAGACTTTATTTAGCACAAACTGAAGTCGTAGGGCACATTCAGATAAACATGTCATTAGGTGACTGTTGTGCAAACATCATAGAGTGTACTTGTTACACAGTCAGTGTTTTTTTGTACTGGGAATCAAATTCAGGACATTGCGCTTGCCAAGCAGGCACTTATACTGCTGAGCTATATCCCCAGCCCCACAATAAGTGTTTATCCAGGCTCTTGGTATTCTGAACAAAGAATTCAGCGGGATACTCAAAAGGAGCAGCAAGATCAAAGATTTATTGAAAGTGAAAGCACACTTCGTAAGGCGGAAGTGGGCAGGGAGAAGAGCTCACAACAGTGAGCAAGCTTAGTGCTGAGGGGTTTAAGCATCAGGGTTTGGGGTGGGATTGAAAGATCTGTCTGGGGGCTAGAGATTTAGCTTAGCAGCACAGCGCCTGCCTGGCAAGTGCAAAGTCGTGAGTTCGATTCCCGGTACTGGAAAAAAACCAAAAACTAAAAAAAATAAAATGAAAGGTCTGTGTGAGGTTCTACTCTTGCCACTAAACAGCTTGACTCTGTCTCACCCTCCAGGAGTGGAGTTTTTGACTTTTTGTTTTGTTCTTTCGATACAGAGCCTTACTGTTTAGTTCAAATTAGCCTTGAACTCACCATGTAGCCCAGGCTAGCCTCCAATCCGCAGCGATCCTCCTGCTTCAGCCTCCCCTCCCAAGTGCGGGGAGTACATGTATGGGCCACTGCTCCTGGCTTGGGTTTTTGACCTTTTATGGCTTTTTTTTTTTTTTTTTAACCTTTTAAAGAATTGTCATGGTCCCCAAAGCCTATTGGAGTTAGGATCAAACCAGCATTACTGTGACAGTAATTAGGGCAGGGGTTGGCCAAGGGTGGCTAAAGACCTCTGGGTGTATGCCCAGAGACTCACTTTTATGAGCTGGATGACTTAGTTACCTCCTTTTTTATTTTTAGACTGGGATATCCTGGACTTAGGTTAAAGTTTAACTCAGAAGGTAGATCTAACCCAGAAAGCAGCCTTCAAAGCAGGGACCCCCTTCTCTCTGGCCTTGTCTTAGCCACTTCCTTTTTACAAAAACTAAGACAGCTGTGATGTCACTAGCTGATAGAATGTAAGGACCGTGGTGCCTACAACTTGTTGTTGACTGACATGTCGTTGTGTGGCACATGACATAGGGTAGAGAATGTCCCATAAGTTGAATTCAACTTCAACAAGATAAAGGGCAGGAGGTGTTTTTAATGCCAGACCATGCTAAAGGAGGAACGTTTGATCCTTGTGACCAGGCCATTTGAGTCTGCCGGTGAATACTTATCAGGGAAAAGGCAAAGCGGTATGGGATGGAACAGAGCACCCACCAAAGTCGGGCCACAGAGAGCAGGAGCTGGGGAGCTACTGAATGCTTTAGTTCAAAGAGCTGGCACTGCGGTCCTTGAGGAGACAGTTTTGGGTGGAGGAAAGCTACATCGCAAAGGGGCAGAGGGAGGGTTTATAACTGCAAGCTTTTCAGACAGGCATTTTGGCGACTGGGACTAGGGTCCTCTTACCATCTCCTGAGTATGTCTCCAGAAACGGAGTTTCTGGGTCATGTGGCAGTGCTATGTTTAACTTTTGAGGAACTGCATTTTCCCACTTGAAATGTAAAAACGCAGAACCTAGGACACTGGTATCCCTGTCTTTTCTGACCCCAGGATGCCCAGTTGGAGTAATAGCAGCATTCAGACCTTGTGGAGCCCAGACAGGAAGAAGGGGCCTCACATGCAACCCTGAGCCCAAGAGTGGGGAGAATGGAAGCAAGAATGCGAGAGTCTGGGCTGCGGAGACCTGCAGGAAGAGGCAGGAGACACCGAGTGAGTACCAGGCCTTGACAGGGCCCCGTGGCTGGGCCTCCTCAGTCTTCCCACTCCTTGGAAGGGACGAACTCACAGAGCATGAGCTGGTGGTGGCTCAGCCACTGAGGCTGCTCTAGTGGAGGAAAAGCTGCCTACTGCCTGTAGGCTGCCCACTAAAGGCCTAGGCCCAGGTGGCTGTGGGTCAGACAGGAGGCCCCGGGGGTGTGGGACAAAGATGGGCCCCTTCACTGACTATTCTGACATTCATCAGAGCCCTGTGCTTGGCAAAGGAGGAGGAGCTTGGCCTCATTCATTCGTTCACTCATTCACAGATTTATTCATGCAATGTGCAGCTGGTCTGTGATGGGCCCTGACCCAGAGCTGGAGGCTATGAGTGGAAAACTCTGGCTGGGAAATGGCAAGAGGCCCTGTGTGAGTCACCAGTGCCTCAACTGTGGAGAAACTCTTCAGGCCAAGAGCCCGTTGTGCTCCCAGAGCGGACTCAGGCTTCTTGTCCCCTCTGCTTCTAAGTTATACTGAGAGCCTCCGACGTGGCTGCAGGGTGGGGTTCTCTGGAGGCATCAGAGATCTCGCAACATGGCTGCTTCATGCTCTTGGACTTCCCAGCCTCCAGAACCGTGACCCAAATAAACCTCGATTACCCAGTCTGTGGATTTCTGTTATAGCCGCAGAAAATGGCTAAGACAGCCAGTGAACTGGAGTGTGCACAAACGGCTCCTTGCTCTGCGAGAGCTATTGTCACCACCATGGATGGCCGAGGCTGTGGCAACCCACAGCATATGCGGGTGTGGGAGTAGCTGGAGATGGTCTGCAGGCCCAATGTTGAGGGCCCAAGTGGGCAGCTGTGTGTTCCCTGTCTATACTGCAGATAATGCGGGACAGCTACAAAACCATTTCATGCAAGTGATTCTCCCAGCTGTGGAGGGGCACACACCACCGAAAGGGAAGAATCTATGTGACAGTGTTTGTCCCCCAAGCTTCCTGCCTTGGAAATTGGTCCCCAGTGTAATGGCACTAAGAGCGGATGGGTCAGAAGAGGTGGGGCCTTAGTTATTGGACACCACCCTGGAAAGGAGTAACGTGTTTCTCATAGGGCCAGGTCAGTTCCTATGAAAGTGGGTTGATATAAAAATGTGAGCCTGGCCCCTCCCTCCTTACTTGTCAAGGGATCTTTTCCCCACTGCTGTGAGTCTGCAGCTAGAAGGGCGCTGGGGAAGGGGGCATTAGATCCAGGGTGGGGTGGAGGTGGGCTCAGACTAGGAGGGCTGACAGAGGGGACGGAAGCCAGGGTGAGCACAGCCAGGAGAAAGGAAGCCGCCCGGGAGAGATTTGTAAAGCAGTGCGGCAAGAGTCCTGGTGGGCCCCTACACTAGGCATCAGCTCCCAACTGCGGCTGCCTTTCCCTGGGTGCTTGCTGGTGCCAGTGGAATCTCGTTTGTCCTCACAGCAACCACTCTGAAGCAGGCGCTCTTATCTCACCCACTTGCCAGGGAGCAGAGGGAGGCTCAGAGCGGGCTGGTCCCCTGCTGAGGCCACGTAGTCAAAGCCAGAAATAGTTCTTGAACTCAGGTCTTCTCAGCAGACCATGCCCTGTTCCTGAAAAGATCCGCTACATCACAGAAGAAATGTAGAATAAAACCACCACGCCATCACGAGACAAAACCATGTACTTATTCTAATGACTAACAGTATTCTTATGCGCTGACATCTAGGGCCTTGCTGGCCGGGGCGGAACTGTCTTTCCCAGGTTAGCCCAGTTCCTAGAGAGTGAACATGTCCGCAGCAGCTTCTCACTTACAAACCGACTGATACAGGCCCCCCTCCCCCAGCTCATTCTTCAGGTTCCCACACTCTGGACCGCGGTTTTCCTGTCCTAATCACCCCAGTGCCAGGAAGCAGACAACTAGGAACAGTTCTGTGCCCCAGAAACTGCTGGAATTATTCAGATTAGCAAATCATAAGCCTGCTTACCCAGACTGACCTGTTCGTCCCATGGAAACCATAATAAAGGCTCTTGGCCAGAATTCTACCTTTTCCCTCTACCTTTATCCACCCCCTCATCAAGTACTAGAAACTGAACACAGGGCCTCACACTAACCTAAGCTCCAGTTCTTATTAATTTTTAAGACAGGGTCTCACTAACTTTCCCAGGTTGCCTTGAACTTGGTGATCCTCTTGCTTCAGCCTCCCAAGTGGCTGGGATTACAGGCATGCACCACCTCATCCAGCTTCCTTCCACCTCTTGTCTGGCCCTAGCTTCCCACCACAGCCTCTCATGGAATAGTGTATCTCTTTTTGGGGAACTGTGAGCAACAAACCACCCTTTTTTCAATGGAAATGTTTTCTTGATCTGTTGGTCTTACCGTATCTCCAACGTTCTATTAATATACTGTAGTTTACATCAGTAATTCATTTCTTGGCATCCGTTCATAGAAAAAGGCCTGGAGCGTTTGCTGAGTTCAAGGTCACAGGAGGTAAGAGTGGAGGTAGAGGGTCTGTCATTTTCTTGTGGCCATCAGGGCAGCACTCCCAGCAATAAAGGCCAGGCTGCAACCTGCTAGGGGGGGACTGCTGTCCCTGGAGGAGCTGGGTGGGGTCTGGCCAGGGAAGACTGAGTTCACTGTGGATCCAGAGGTTACAGAGAAGGGTATAGAGCCAAACGGTTTGTCTGGAATTTCTCCACCTTTTCCATTAAGGCTTGGTCTGAGAGTAACACTTCCACGGTGTAGCTGATGTGCTTGGAATGAACCGGGCTGTAGGTGTTGTCTGCAGTGAGAGATGGATGTTCACACAGGATGTTCCACCCGAGCCCTTGCTGTTCATGGTGGTAAGTCCACATGTGTGTAGCCAGCCAGGGAACCACTGCCAATGCTGAGAGCCCAGGGCAGCTCCACACTGCGCCTTTCAGAGCCAGGGGCCCTTAACTGGAAAGACCCAGATGTGCTTTGAGGGCCCCTCCCCGACCCACCTCTAGGTGGAGCTGTTTCCTGCTTAACCCTTACAGCCGCCGGCCTTGAGGCAGGTGAGGCTCCCGTCCTCCAGCACCATATGGGCATTGCAGCGCTGGCTGGGCAGCACCTCCGTCATCTCCCCAGCTCTCTGCCGCCCCCCTATCTTCGTCTTCAGGAAAACCCCAAAGCCGATGTCCCCACCGTCCGATGCAAACTGCCACCTGCAGCAGACACAGCCCCAGTGACCTCCTGCCTAGGCTCTGGTGTGCCATCCTCCAGCTGTGCCAGGGGTGGGCAGGGCAGCCGCTGCCCCTACCTGAGCACACAGCCCGGGAACAGGATCTCGCTCTCCACCTGCTGGGAGGAGCCGCAGCCCACAGACACCTTGTGGTCGTACTGCATCCTCACCTGCTCTCGCAGGTAGTAGGTCCTGGGTAACTCGCCTCCATAGTTGATCTGTGGGTGGCACGGGGTGAGCGGGCACTGAGCCATGGCAGTCTCCCCTCCCTGCCTGTCCTCTGGGCTCCCGTACCTTGCTCAGGCACTTGGAGTTGCCGTCGGGTTTGGTCATGGTACCCCCAAACTCCACGGGCAGCTGGTCAGGGCTGATGAACTTCGTCAGCTCCTGCTTCCAGTTGTCTGTGTGGGAGCAAAGGGGCCTCCAGGGAGCTCAGGGAGACGCGGGGAGGGGAGAGGGAGCCAGATGCACCCCACTCGAGTGCTTCTGGAGCTCCAAATCCTGCCCCCAGAGATGGAAGCCAAGTGGCTCTGGGTCTAGACTCGGGGCTTAGTGTGTATCCTGGGACTAGTTCCTGTCCCTGGGCCGGTCCACTCTCACTGTCCCTCCAGCCTTGTCTCATCATCTTTCCCAGTGTTGGCTCGTTGGGGACAGGGACTCCAGACCCCTGGAGCCTGGGATCAAGGACAGGCAGGCCCGGGCCTGGACCTCACTGTCCCCCAGAGACAGAATTCAGCCTTGCAGTCAGCCCCTGAGGTATCGTAACCTTGGAACTGCAGGGCTAAGTCTGTCCCCCTCCAAGAAAGAAATCCAAGGCAGGGACAAAGTAGAAGAAAGTAGAGGTGAATACCTAACACGCCCCAGTATAGGAGCAGATTGTGTAAGCATAAAATCTATGGGAAAATCAAAGCTGAAGCCCGCAAATTTGACTTAAAAATGTAAAACTATGTTTAAAAATTAAATAAGGAAACTGGGGGAAATGTTTGCCACAAATATGCCACAAATAGAAAAGGCTAATGTATTTAATATGTAAAGAGCATTTATAAATAAAAAAAAAAATCGTTTTCTAGAAAATGGGCATGAGACAAAAGCAGGCCATAAAACAGAAATTAAAACAGCTAATCAGTATAAAAATTCCAGCCTCATAGATGGTTAAAAAAATGTAAAACAATAATAAATAAGACAAGAGGTTTTTTTTGTTTTTGTCTTTGTCTTTGTTTTTGTTTTTACACAAGCTCTTGCTGTGTAGTTCAGGTGGACCTTGAGTTCACTATGTAGCCCCAGCTGGCCTCCAACTCATGCCGATCCTCCTGCCTCAGCCTCCCCAGTGCTGGGATTACAGGTGTGTGCCACCACGCCTGACAAGAGGCTTTGTACAATGTTTGCAAGAATGTTGAGAAATCGGTGCATTCACACACACCTGGTGGTGTTAAATTCTGGGATACGTATAAACCACATCACTGCAAAAGGTATCAGCAGTCCTAACACGTACATTTTCCTTCGGGAAAATCTCCCTCCTAGTATTTTTATCATATGGAAGGGAAAAAAAAACTGTGGTTGTGTACAAAGATGTACCTATAAAAATCTTCAAACTGATTTATTCCTAATGTTAAAAATAATACAAGGAATCTAAATTTAGATCTTTATCCAAGTGGAAATGGGCTTATCATATGATAAATGATAACAAAATGATACACATTCCTTTGGAAAAGTAAGTATTACCAGTAGTTTTTTGCGAGGTGACAGAATTCTTTTCCCTTATACATTTCTGTATTTTCCAAATTGCTAAACAGCATTACTTATACAGTTTGGAAGAACTTAGGTCTTATTCTCCCCCATTGTATGGATGAGCAAGCTGAGACTCAGACAAAGCAGGTAACTCATCCCATTTGGAGCTAATAACTTGCAAACCCAGTCCTCAAATACATATCTCCCCATCAGGGACCCACTCGTGCTATCTCTAGCGGTCTCCCAAAACCTTCCAAGCCTCACTGCCCTCTGCCTGGTGGGCACATGGGTGCCACATGCTTCAGCAGTTGCCACAAAGCAGTGGGCTCTTGAGACCAATCAGGTCCCAGAGCCTGGTGCCCTCAGATGCAGGCCCCGTCAGGGTTGTGGAGAGGGAGCTCTCAGCTCAAGCTCCAGGCTGGAAAGGAGGCCCAAGGTTACATACTTGCCTCCCAGCACCACCGCCTTCCTGCGGGTTCTCACTCACATAGGACTTGACCAGGTTGAAGGCCACGGCGAACAGGCAGGGGGCTGAAACAGGCACGGAGCTGAGCCTTTGGACAGTGGACTGGGAGAGCGGCGTCTCCTTGGGCCTCAGGTGCCTGCCCTGTCACCCCCACACCCTCCATGGAGCTGGCTGGTCCACTCACCTTTCACCACAATTAAGTGCTTCAGGAACGCAGAGTAATTTGCCTCAAGTGCCGAGAAAAACTGTGGAACCAGAGGCAGAAATGATAGCTGTATAAACACTGCCCCCTTGTGTCCTCCTCTGTCCCACCCTCCACTCTGAAGTTTCGTCTACAGGTGCTTCTTGACTTACAATTGCACCACATCCCAATAAACCTATTGTAAGTTGAAAACACTGTTAAGTCACAAACGCACTGAATACATCTAAACTACCCGACTTCCCGGCTTAGCCTTGGTTGATTGCCCCGTGATCGCGTGGCTAGCTGCAAGCTGCGGTTTGCGGTCACTGCCCAGTGTCACCAGCAAGCATCACTAGTGCAGGAAAAAATAAAATTCAAAATTTGAAGTAAGGTTTCCATACTGGGTGCCTGGCGCTTTTGCACCAGGGTAAAGTTAAAAAACGGTAAGGGGAACCATTGTCAGTTGAGGGGTATCTGTAAATGGAATCGTACACTAGTTGTCCTTTGTCTCTGGCTCTTTTAATTTGGTATAATATTTGTTGTGGCCTTTTAAAAGATAATAAGAACATTAACACAGCTATTAATTTTTTTTTAATGTTAGGGTTTTTTGCTAGCTTGAGTGGAACAGAAAGGAAGGCAGGAGGGATGGAAGGAGGGAGGGAGGGAAGGAAGAAAAGAAGAGTGGGGGAGGGAAAGAAGGAGACAAGAAAGGCGGGAAGGAAGGACCCTCCCATCCCACACTGCAAGGGGAGGGGCAAGCCCAAGGCTGGACCACCTGACACCCCAGGGGCCGTCTCACCTCTCGGACAAACTCCACTCCTGCTTTCCACAGATGCTGCAGCCAGTCCTGCCTGGCTTGGAGGCTTCATGCCAAGAAGCCAGGTGCAGGGAAGGAGCCATCCCAAAAGACATCAGGACCAAGCCTTGCCTCCCTCGTTTCTGTCCACAGGAGGGTAAACCACCATGCCGCAGTCCTCCCTTCTGTCCAGCAGGGCTTCACTGCCTGTCTCCCTCGTGAAATGCGGAGGGTAGGGTGGCCAAGTTGGTCAAGCAGGGTTTTGGGAGGCCAGTTTGGGGAGGAATGAATCTTAGCTCTGCCTCAGGCTGGGTGCCCTTGGGTCTGTCCTCAACCTCTCTGAGACTTAGTACTCCTTGGTAGTACTAAGAGCTAAGGTTACATATGCAGAAATGTGTACATACACAATACAGTATAAATATGTACATGAAATGCATTGAGAAAAGTCAGCAATGTGAGTATGAAAAAAATATTTGTACATCCACACCCCTAACAGTATTATTGCTGGGGATGTAGCTCAGTGGTAGAGTGCTTGCTTAACATGCATGAGAACCTGGGTTCAATCCTCAGTACCACGAACAAATAAAAACAACAACAACAACAACAAAAAAAAAACCAGTGTTACTCATAACAGCTAAAATATAGAAGCAACCCGAGTGTTCACTGGAGGTGAATAGCTAAGCCAAATATTGTGTATCCATACAATGGTATATTAGTCAACCTTAAAAAGGAATTTAAAAAAGGAACAAAATTCTGTCACATGCTTCAACATGCGTGAATCTTAAGCACACCAGGCTAAATGCTGTGGTTCATATCTAGGACCACCCCCCCCCATGATTCATGCCCTTTAGGTGGGGCTTTTGGGCGATGACTGGATTATGGGTGTGTGATACTCATCACTGGATTGGTCCACTGATAAGTGCATAGCTCACTGTGATGTTGGGAGGTGAAGCCTCATTGGAGGAGATGGCTCCCTGGGAGTGTGGCCTGCGAGGGTCCATCTCCCTCGCAGGTTGCTGCCCTGCCTTGGAACCAGCCGACTGTGGACTGGACCCTCTACAAACTGTGAGGCAAAATACACCTTTCCTCCCTAGATTTGTGGGTGTCAGGTATTGTGCCTCAGTGACAAGAAAGTAACTAAGATACTAAGTGAATTAAGCCAGACACAAAAAGATAATGCTGTGTGATTCCACTTACATGAAGTACATAGAGCAGACTAAATCACAGAGCCAGAAAGCCGGCTGGTGGTTGCCAGGGGCGGAAGAAGAGGAAGTGAGGGGTTAGTGTTGAATGGGGACAATTTCAGTTTTACAAGACGGAATGAGCTCAGGAGATGGATGGTAGTGAGAGTCGCACAAGGTTGTGAATGTATTTAATGGCCCTGAACTGTACACTTAAAAAAGGTTAAGATGGCCAATTTTATATGTATTTTGCCACAATTTTAAAAATTGGAAAAAATCTGCAAGATACTCAGAAACTGGTGATAATGGTGACTTTTAGGGACTGTTATCAAAAAGATAGGATCATTTGTGTCTTCATTTCTTTTCTCATAGCTGAAACAATATACCTGAAACCCATAGTTAAAGGGAAAAAGATTTATTTAGCTCACAGTTTGTAGAGTTTTCAGTCTTTAATCGGCTGGTTCCAAGGCAGGGTGGTGTGGTAGACAGGCCTCGAGATGAGAAACATTCATGTCAAGCAGAAGACAGCAAAAGCAAGCAAGCAAGGGGTGACCAAGCTCTTTCTAACCCTTGCATCCTATCCAGACTACTTAGAGCGGGTAGCACTCACACCCTTAATCCTGGTTCCCTTCAGCCTAGCACTGCACCATGAATCAATCCCAGCATTGTACACTCTAGATCCAGCCATTGACAAAGCCCCACTTATGACTTCATGAGGCTTTGGGGGGTACATCTAGACACAGCCATAACAATTCACAACGAAAGGGGCTGGGGATTTAGCTCAGCGGCACAGCGCCTGCCTGGCAAGCGCAAGGTCGTGAGTTCAATTCCCGGTACCGGAAGAAAAACAAAAAAAACGACAAAACAAAACAAACAAACAAACAAAAAACAATTCGCAATGAAAGTATAGTCACATATTTCTCCTATAGTTAAAAATCTAAAAATAAAATAATAACGGAGTTCTTTACTACCATGTGTTGGTTATCCTTCTGTAACTGTAACAAATCCCTCAGATAATTAACTTATGAAGGAAAAGGAGCTGGGTGTAGTGGTGTCCACCTGTAATACCAGCATGCAGGAGGCTGAGGCTAGCCTAGGCTACATAGTGAGTTCAAGGCCAGCCTGAACTACATAATAAGACCTTGTCCCAAAAAAAAAATTAAAAAAAAAAAAAACCACAAACAGATAGGGTTTACTGTGGCTCAGTCTCGGAGGGTCCAGCTCATGAGCAGGTGGCTAAGCAAAGCTGCTCACTTCATGGCCAGGAGTCAAAAGAATAAGGGGCCACTCAGCCCCGCCTCTTACAGGTTTCAATGCTTAGGGCCATGCTGGGGACCAAGCCTTTAATACATGGCCTGTGGGAAACATTTCAGGTCCCAGTCATGGCTACCAGCCACTTTTCAATCCTTAGATATGTAACTCAACTATTTCGTGGTGCAGACAGGCCTGCTTTGTCCAGATGAGAAACTAGGACTGCCAAGAGGGGGGCAGAGGATCACCTTCCAGGACATTCTGCAGTTCTGTACCCATCCTGAGGAAGAAGGAAAATGTCAGTGACTTGAGGCAATGCTCTCCGAATAGTTCGTGGACAAAGCAGTTTAGAGTGTATCAACCTGATTGTGTTTTTAAAAATTACATATAAGTTTGCCTCATGGTCATGTCAGATTACCGGTGATTTGTGTAGTCCTTTTTTGTACTTTTCTTTTCCCATATCTTCCAGAGTTCCCATGATAAATGTGTCCTTATCTTATAATCATAAAAATATCCAATGTCTGTTACAAACTAACGAGGTCACGTCCCAGCAGTGCCTGTAGGCTGAAGGAGTTTCCAACACTTGAACCCTTGGAAGATGAGTTACATTCAACCATGGTAAGTCCACCACCAAACAGGAAAAGAATCCCAGCTGGAGTCCCAGAGTCCTGGGTCCAGTCCCATCCATGCCTCTCACCAGATGCCTAGGACCTGGGGCAGGAGGCCTCCTTCTGCTGGGACTCAGTTTCCTCAGCTGTTTAGAGGGAAAATAGCTGTCCAGGCTGGTCCCCACTTTTCTCTTGAGGAGCCACCTTGTCCCTCTTGGCTCACTCTGCTGAATTTTTTTTTTGCTGGTTTGTTTGTTTTTTGAGACAGGAACTCACTATGTAGCCGAGGCTGGTCTTGAACCCATGATCCTCCCGCCTCAACCTCCCAAGTGCTGGGATTACACTTGAGCGTGCACCACCATGCCCCGTGGCTGACTCTACTTCTGACCTGCTTCCGCTAAGCACCTTTAGCTGCTGAGAATCACATGGTTTCATCTGGTCCCCAGGACCTCAGGTTGGTCCCCACACTGGCATCACCTGGGCATCAAGATGATGAGAGAGGCTAGTCCCTATAAACAGACCAGGAAACGGTGTCTGTTTCCCTCTGAGGGAGCCAGCCGCCGTGTTGTGTGGGCACTGAAGCAGGCTCATGGGGAGTCCTCTGAGGTGGAACTGAGGCCTCCTGCCAACAGCCGGCAGTGACTCACTAGATACACAAGACATCTTGGAAGCAGGTCCTGCAGACCCATAAAACCTTTATTTGGCTACAGCTCTGGCCATATCTTGGTTGAAACCTCATAAGCCACCGGAACCTTCCGCATAAATCCTGGCTATAGAAAACTGTGGGAGAGAGCATATGTTCCTGGCTGATTAAAACAGCTCTGTTGGCCAGGTATGGGGTGCACACCTGTAATCCCAGCAATCAGGAGGCTGAGGCAGGAGGATTGATGTGAGTTGGAGGTCATCCTGAGCTACACAGTGAGTTCAAGGCCAGCCTGAACTACAAAGTGAGACTGTGTCTCTTTCAAATATAAAATAAAATAAAGTAGTCCTGTTTTACTATACAATAACTCTATCCTCAGAATCTACTTCTGTCATTCAAGCAACTGTGGTGAATCAAAAATATTTGAAAAACTAATTGTATCTGTATTGAACACGTGTGGACCTTCCTTACTGTTAATCCCTAAGCCAAACAGTATAATGACCATATTGCGTTTACATTGTATTAGGTATCATGAGTCACCATCAGATGATGTAAAGTGGATGGATGCAAATACTATGTCATTGTAGATGAGGCATCTGAGCACCTAGGATTTGATACCCTTGAGGGTCCGGGAATCATCCCCTGCAGATACTAATTTTTTGTTTTTGTTTTTGTTTTTCTCCGGTACTGGGAACCGAACTCACGACCTTGCGCTTGCCAGGCAGGCGCTTTACAGATACTAATTTGATACTAAGGCTGACTCTATTTGTTACACAGCAAGACACACTGGTACACATCTCTCATGTGCCCCAGAGCCTCACCCCACCCCACTCTCCACCTCACCTCCGAGCCAGCGCAGGAGGAAGAAATCATCAGATCTGGGCAGGGTGGACAGCACCTCCTGAATGTTAGCCTGGAACTATGAACAGAATAGAGAGAGGCTCTGATGTGATCCTGAGGCCATCAGGGGACTGGCCAGCTGTCTTTGCACCTGTAGGTTTCACCTGCTCTTGGGGCAGGGGATGTTGGAGTGAAGAGGGCCCCCCAAGCGAGGGAAAGCCAGGAAATGGGCCAACTTGGGGAAATTGTTTTTCTGCCTCCAGGAAATGGAATAATAATGAGCCGGCTGCACAAACCTTCTAAGAGTATTAAATGTGGATTAAAAGTAGAGACGACTTATGAACCTGACACTTCTCCCAGGGTTGTGGGCACAGGAAATGACCCTATTCACAGCCTTCATGTTTATCCTCAGGTAGTCAGGTCAGGTCCCTATATCCAGGTCAGGTCAGGTGTAAGCTACAGGGAGTCCGAGGCTCAGAGAGGTTGAGCAACTTGCCCAGGGTCACACAGCCAGTGAGTGGCAGAGCCAGCAGGCACATCACAAATCTAGGTTGGAGCCCGTCATCCAGGCTCATGTGAGAAGTGGCTTGGCCTGGCTTCAGAGAAGATCCTCTCCCAACAGTTCCCAGGAGTTCATTGGGACAGTTCAGCTGGTCCCAGGACCACCATGCAGGGTCTGGGGGCTGAAGTGCTGCTCCTGGTTGGGAGCCCCACCCGCACTGTGGACCAAAGCCAGCCTCCAACTCCGATGAATCCAGAAGGGGAAAGAGCACAGGACAGAGCACGCTGTCCCCAGGTGTCCTTGCCTGAGTCATTTCCCCTCCCCTGAGTCTCTATCTCCTTGGCCTCCAAAGGGGGCCACGAAGGGCTTTCTCTGTCCCCGCCCCCAAACAAGCTGGTAACTTCTATCTTCAGGAATACGGAAGACTGTTTCTGACCCCAGGCTGAGCAGTAAGTCAGTCCTGATATGATGCTGCTGCTATATCCATTCCCTGAGGTTGGAAATAGCGATGTTACTTGCTTAGCCAGGATGAGCAATTCGGATTCTAGTAGTTTTTTTGTTGTTGCTGTTGTTTTTCATTCTGCAGGCGGAACCCAAGGCCTCACACATGCTAGGCAAATGTTCTGCCACCAAGCCATGCCCCCTGGCCCCTCCAGGTTGTTCAAGGGTTTACCCCTGCCCCAGACGGAATGCTGTTTCTCACTGCTGAGCCGCTTGGGGGCAGGACTCAGGGTCTCCTCAGCTCAGTCGTTCCCTCTGAGCTCATGGAAGTGTGTGGATCTCCCCGGAGTACCACGTGGAATCCTGAGAGAAAGACCTAAAGCCTGACCTCTGAGGAACTGCCCTGAGGCTGGAGAGGAAACACAGCCTGCTCCTGCCTCCCCCAGGTTATAGCAGAGGATGTGACCTGCCACCACGGCCGCCCTGAGATGAGCCAGCGTCCTCAGCTGTGCTGTCCGACGTGGTAACCACGAAGGGCTAACAGCCGGTCTGAGCTGAGATCTGCTGTGGGTATAAAACACAGGATTCCAAATACTTAATTAAAAAAAAAAATCTCTGAAATAATTTTAGTATTGATTACTTACTAAAGTGATAATAATTTGGTTGTATTAGGTTAAAATACAGTATTAAAATTAACTTTGGAGCCAAAGTCTTGGTACACACCTCTAATCACAAGGCTCAGATCCTGCGGCAGGAGGGCCCTGAGTTTGAGGCCAGTCTGGGATATGTGGTCCCAGGCCAGCCTGGACTGCACAGGGAGACCCTGTCTCAAGAAAAGAAGAAAAAGAGAGAGAAAAATAAACTTAATTTCAGTTGTTTCCTTTTGGTTTCAATGTGAGGAGGAGAAAATTTTACTGACATGCATGGCTTGCATCTGTGGTTTGTGTTATATTTCCATTGGTTTTAGAGTAGCTTCTGGCCAAGAGGACTTCAGAAATTAAGAAGAGCAGCTGGGCGTGGTGGAGCACACCTGTAATCCCAGCACTCAGGAGGCTGAGGCAGGAGGATTTCCATGAGTTCAAGGCCAGTTTGTACTACATAGTGAGACTCTGTCAAAAAAAAAAAAGTTAAGAGATCCAGAGCTGCCAGGCGTGGTGGCACACGCCTGTAATCCCAGCACTCAGGAGGCTAAGGCAGGAGGATTACTGTAAATTTGAGACCAGCCTGGGTTACAAAGTGAGCTCAAGGCTAACCTGAACTGCATAGCAAGACCCTGTTTCAAAAAAAGAAAAAGAAAGAAAGATCCAGAACTGCAGAGGGACCTCAGCGGCCTTGGGTCCTGTCCCTCATGGGCAGAAAGAGAAACTGAGGCTAGTGTAGGGCTCTCCCTGCCACCACTCACCTGGGCCAGTGACTTCTCTGGGCATGGGCTCAGGTCACCCACTTGTGCACTCACACTGCTTATGGTGTCAGGGGTGGGATCCAGCTCACTGCTCTTGGGTCCAGGCCTGCTCTGTGGCTCTCTCCAGCCTGCCTGCCTTTTGCCAGGCTGGCAGCCCCACCCACACCTACCTCTGTCCAGAAGGCCTGCCTCTTCCTGTTGGACCTCAAGTCCGTACCTTAGGGTGATTGACAGGGGCTGTCCCTCACTAGATGCCCAAGGCACTGGTCCCTCTATTCAGATTGCCTGGGCTGAATCCTCATTTGTAAAACAAGGACAGTGTTGCTTACCTCACCACATGGATGTGGGCCTACCGGCATTCACACCACCTGTTCTCACCCGCAGGGAGCTTGCCATCCACCCTACCTATCAGTCCCTTGTGTTCAACTTCTGTGGTCCCTAGATGGAGCAGGCCACCTCCCACCCCAACAAAGTCACTGTCCATCACACAAAATATGATCAAAATATATGGTAAATGTTTAAATCTTTAAAGAGCCAAACATGGCGGTGCACGCTTGTAATCCCAGCACTTGGAGAAGCTGAGGCAGGAGGATTGTTGCGAGTTACAGACCAGCCTGGGCTACAAAGTGAGCTCAAGGCCAGCCTGAACTGCATAGCGAGACCCTGTCTCAAAAAGACCAAAAAAAAAAAAATCTTTAAAGAGTTATAGTAGAAAGACACATTATCATTAATCCCTCTCAAAAATACTCCCCCTCACTTTGAAAACACCTGTGGTTCTTGCTACTTTCTGGAACAGCTGTGGAAGTCGTCTTTTGTAAATGTTTTTATGAGAAGTGATAAAAAATATGCCGAACACTGCCACTTTGTGGCATCCAACAGAAAGGTAACTTAGTAAAAACATTACCGTGGGTCTCACCCACCTTATTCATGGGATCGGGCACTGTGCGGGTTCTGGATTTTCCCAAAGCCAAAATGACCATGAAGTCTGAACTGATTCGGGACATCCTGACAGCCGCAGAAGGACACATGAAGACCCTCAGGAGAGAGGATTTTCAGAACTGCTTCGGGAAGTGGTGAGAATTACTGGATAAATGTGTTCAAAGTAAACGGGAGTGTTGAGGAAGACGCCTCGCAGGCGCAGACCCAAGCGGGTGAATGTGTGACTCTAAGCTGAAACACATCTGCCTGGGGGCCAGGGTGAGAGGTGGGGGAGAGCTCCAGGCTGCATCTTCCCCCACAATTGCCATCACTATGCGTGCCTGGGGCCTGATGCATAACGTGTACTTGGCTTAGGCTGGCCCTCCACAGGCAGGGCGTCCGGGTCAAGGAGCTAAGGTGTGCGGCTCAAGGAGTTTATTTGGGAGGTAAGCCCAGGAATATTTGTGTGTGTGTGTGTGTGTGTATGTTTGGTTTTTTTTTTAGACAGGGCCTCATAATGCAGTTCAGGTGGCCTTGAGCTCACTTTGTAGCCCAGGCTGGCCTTGAACTCGCAATGATCCTCCTGCCTCAGCCTCCCAAGTGCTGGGATTACAGGCATGCACCATCATGCCTGGTTGAGTCCAGGAAACAGATGTAGGAAAGTGAAGAACTGTAGGGAGCTGGTGTGGAATACGCCCCTCAGTGCTTTTCTGCCCAAGGGAAGCAGGAACTGTCCTATTCCATCTCTGGACAGGCCTGGGATTAGGGATACCCAGGGGATGTCACTTTTGGCCTGCAGTGCACCAGACTCTGAAGACCAGAGAAAGGCCTGGCACTGAGAAACACAGGTGCCACAGCTGGAAGCAACAAGAGGACTTTCAGAACTGCTTCAGAAAGCGGCAAGAACTACTGGATAAATGCGTTCAAAGTAAAGGGAACTATTTAGAGGGGGCGAATGGCAGTATGTCTTTGAGGGACATGGGCAGGGCAGCTTTGGCACTAAACAGGGACCATTTAGGGGGCTCCTTGTCAGGTTCTAGGCCAGAAACTCCTTGGGGGTCTTTCAGCCGCTGACTCTGCCTCCCTATCTGACAGAGCCTGAAGAAGCAAGCGGCGTCCCCAAGGCCATACAGCAGCTGAGTGACTGCCTGGACTGTCTGGACCTGACACTTACTCAGAAGACCGTATCTCACGCATCTGGCACCAGGCAAAGGAAGCATTTGGGTGGCAAATCTGCGCCTCCTGCAGGGTGGGGCTTCCCAGTGCCCTACGGACCCAGACTCTGGAATTTAGCCACAAGGGGCAAGTGTAAAGATTCCTGCCTCTGCTCCAGCTGGGGCCCAACCCAGCACCTTTGACCCATCTTCCTCTTCTTTCTGTACTTTATTTGAATTAATTTCATGTTGAATTTACTCCCGTGCTGTAATTTTTGTTTCTTCTGCTCCTTCCAGGGTGCCTTTTTCTTCTGCACAGCCTCCTCTATTGGTTCAGAGACAAGTTCAGCAAAGGTCCTTGCTGTGTGGCAGGGGGAACTCATGTGTGGGTGAATCTGAGTGTGAACTCGATAAGCGTGGCTCACCTTGGCTGCCTTTCTTGGGCGTGTTCCTCATGCAAAGAATTTATATTGAAACCCTGAAGTTCAGCACATGACTCTCTTCCTTTTTAAGCACACACAGCCGAAATTTAGCACTTTTATTGGGCCATAAGCCGCATGTCCAGTTCAACTGTTTTGTCTGCAACCATGGCACGGCGGCCTCCTCCTCCTGACACTGGCTTCCGAGTACCTCCCACCCTTGCTCCAAAGCTTCCCATGGCTCCTCGTTAACCTCAGGAAAACCTGCAAAGCCCCCAGCAGTCTGGGCCCCTTGCCTTTTCTCCGGTCCCTTCCCAGCTTTTTTTCTGCTACTTGATTGCCCTGGAAGAAGCTCTCTCGAAATACCTGCATCCTGTGACTCTCTCAAAGATGTTTCAAACACAAGGCCTTCTCTAGTAGGCTTCATTTTGCTGGGAAGTGAAAGCCCACACCCCACTCTCATCTCCCATCTGCCGGGCTGCTGTGATTATGTCACTGGCCCCTCAACTTGGATTTCGGAGGATCTGCTTCATTGTTCACGGCCCACTCCGTACTCACTGTGGTGCACTGTACCCTGGAGATGCTCAGTACCCTCTCCTTCTGGCTTCCCTGTCTCTTCCTGGTGTCCCTGGACAGTTCCTAACCTTCCTGTGGCCTGCCACTCTCCAAGCAGAAGTCACTTCCTGCCTCCACCCATTTCCGGCAAAACTGCCTGGCCTGGGTCCCTTCCCACAGAACTTTCACTCGTTCCAGCGCATGTGTACATTGGGGAATGCATTGCCCTTCCCAGGGATAGGGCGTCCTGGTCAGTTACAGGTGTGCTCTGGAAGGCTCTGAGGTGGAAATACCTCTCTGTCTCCCTACTTCTCTATTTCTCTTCTTCTCTCTCTCTTTTCTCTCTTCCTACCTTCCTTCCCTCCCTGTTTCTGTCCTTCTCTCCCTCCCTTTTCTTTGCCCTTTCTTCTTCCCTTTCCACTTCCTTCCTTTCTTTCTTTCTTGTGTCTTTCAACATTTATTAAAAACTTACTGTTTGCCTGGCATTTGAGGCCAATTGGCCTTGGGAATTGGTCTCTGTCCTGGAAATGTCTACTACTGGGGGCTCAGAAATCTACAAATCCACAGTTGCATCCTGGGTGAGCAAAGTTAAGACAGGGAATCCCAGGCAGATGTGGGAACCCAGAGGCCTGGATTTCACGCATCAGGCTGGCAGATGCCTGGCCCCCTCCAGCATCCGGAACCCAGGCGGGAGTGTCAGGGCTGGAAACAAGACCAAACAGCACCATGGCGCTCTCCACTGCACAGGTGCACGTGACCTGGGTAGGGGAGAGCGCCATGGTACGGCAAAAGCAGCCTGACCTCTGCCAGCAACAAATAGCGAGGTCCCTTACAGACTGGTTTGGTTTGCTGGTTTGTTTGTTTTTGAAATAGGGTCTTGGTATACACAGTTCAGACTGTGCTTAAACTCACTATGTAGTCCAGGCTGCCCTCGAATTTGCAGCACCCTCCTGCCGCAGTCTTCTGAGCATTGGGATTATAGATGCTCACCACCACACAGGGTTGAGACTGATTCTTTTTTGGCTAGGAGAAGGACACGGGTCTTGGAGGCCAACTGCAATGGTGCCAAGGACTAGGAGCCTTGAGACCTGGCTTTGCATCAGACTCGCACCTCTGTGGTTGCTTGGCTCTGTGATTCTGGGTTGGTCACTCAGCACTTCTGATCCTCAGTCCTTCCAGGAGAAAGCAAAGGGATTGCCCACACCCCATACCGCACACAGCTGAGAAGACGGCACCCAGTGCCTGGCACTACTTCAAATATTAATTATATTTACAAATGACCCAATAATTGTAATGTTCTTAGAATAAGGCAGGTAGATAGTAAATTCCAATGAAGTAATTTGCATTCCTGGCACCTATAATCTGCCAGCTTTATTCTTGGATCCTGATGGGCCTAGAAATGCCAATAGCAATAATAATAAGTAATGTAATGGCATGTAATAATGTTATTATATGCATTTCTAGGCCCTTTGGGTCTAAGGAGATATAATTATAAAGTTCCTTAAATCCAAAATGCTATCATACTGTATACCAAGCAACTGGCATCTATCTATCTAATTTTAATTAATTAATTTATTTATTTTAAGGCAGAGTTTTGCTATATAATTCAGGGTGGCCTCCTGCCTCAGCTTCCCGAGTGCTGGGATTATTGGCATGTGCCACCACACCTGGTAATATCTATCTTTAATGAATAAAGTGGGGAAGAGTTGTCTCATAAATTCGGGGTCAGTAACATCTTTTCCTATGAAGTGTCTTAGTTTTTGTCAGTTTTTCCTTTTTGCTTACTTCACTCCTTATGATCCCCTGGGGATGTTGAAGGAGGAAGGCGGTTGGAGCCAGGGCATCCCCACCCTGGTCAGCCGCACCTGACCCTGATAGGTTGCTTGGTGGCTATCTTTACCTCTGGTCACGAGCTCCAGAGAGGCCAGACCAACTTGTTGACTGCTGCATGCTCCGGGGCAACTTAGGGTTGGGAGACAACAGATACTGGGTGGGAACAAAACATTTTTTAAATTACATGAACCTCAGGGTGGAGGGGTCAGTATATAAAGCAGGCTGGTGTTGGTGCCGGAAGTTGCGGGGGCAGGGTTTGCTGGAAGCCAGGTAAGGACCCGCTGGGATGGGACCAACAGGCACTCAAGACTGAAAGGATGTGCAGTCCCTGGGAGATGATTCGAGTCTTGGGTCTGATGCACCCTGCAACATGACCTTGGCAAGGCTCTTCCCCTCTTAGGACGGCAGTTATACCTATAAAGTGGGACCTTATCTACTCAAAGCGTTAGTATGAGGATGAAGGAGATAGTGGAAGAAGCCCTTGGCCTGGACCAGGAGTCTGCTGCCCAGAGCCCCACTGATTGCTCCCCACCTCCCTGTGACACACACACAGACACACGCACGCTTGGGCTCTGCCCCGATCTGACCGCACTTTCCACCCATCAGATCCCCGCTCCAATCCTACCACTACGGGCGGAGGGATTTTCCCTCTCTGAGCTCCCTTCTGCATCTCTAGTATGAGATAATAACAGTCCTCAAGCCGCTGAGCCTTGCTGAGGATAAGTTGAAAGGCCCACAAAGCACTGGTATAGTGCCAGGCACAGAACCAATGCTGAGGGAGAGGAATGGGAGAAGAGGAGAGAGAGAGAGGAGGGGGAGGGGAGAGGGAGGGGAGGGGAGGGGAGGGGAGCTATCTTGGAAGTTGGCAGGAGCCCCTGAACCACAAGTACCATACACACTGGGTCCCTGTCCCACCTTGAGCTCTGTCCCACAGAACCCTCCCACAGGTACCACTTGGGGTCTCCCATCCCACGGCCCCTCCAGTCACCACCACGGAGGCTGGTTAAGAAAAACACAACATCAAATTCCTTTACTTCTGAGGTCTCCTCCGCAAAGGGAGGCAGGAAACAGGGCAGGGGGTTTAATAAAAAATGCTATAATTAGTCAAATACTGACATCAGTGAGGCCCTCTCTGTGTACCATGGGCCCTATCCTGGCCGGCTATGTCCCCGTGAAAACCCCACCTCACCCTGGGGTCCAGGGTGGCACCAGGAGGGGTCAGGGGAGGCCGGCGCCAGGACGGATGTTACCACCGCAGAAAGTCCCTAATGAGCTTCCAGAGCTTGGTGACCCAGAGGTTGGCTCCCAGGTCCATCAAGTACTGGATCTCGGGGGTGAGCATGCGACGGCAGAGCTGCTTGTGCCGCCGACCGATGCTCTTCTTGAGGTTGTAGCCCAGGATGGACTTGGTGCCCAGCGGCTGCCAGGGCTGCATGGCCGAGTCCTGGATGGCAGCCGCGTCCACGGCCTGTCCGCCATCTATGCAGATGCGCCGCATGCGCTCGTTGGCACTGCGCAGAGCGGCCACCTCGCGGGCCATGCGCTCCCGCCCGAAGGCCTCTACTTTGTGCCAGAAGCTGGCGTTGAAGTGGCGGTAGAGGCGCGCGTCCAGCATGTTCCAGGCAGTGGCGCGGCGGTACAGCTCCCCTGAGAGCCGCGGCACGGATGAATCGCGACGGGCGTTGAGCTTAAAGTAGAGCACGTCCTCCAGCTCCCAGCAGAGCAGGTCCTTCAGCAGCACCAGGGACTCATCGAAGTACTCCTGGAGGAGCACCAGGTGGAAGCGGCGCTCCACCTCCAGGATGTGCTCCTCCACCTGCGGGCTGCTGGGGTCCAGGCCGGTGTCGTAGCCCAGGTCGAAGAAGAGCAGGTTGCGGAGGTAGTGAGCATTGTAGCCGTTGGGGTCGTAGTAGCGATCTGGGTCCTGCAAGAACTCAGCCAGCTTGTCCTGGCTTGAGAGCTTCCAGGTGAAGGGCACCAGGGACCCGAAGTAGTGGAAGGAGGACTCGAAGAGCCGGGCAGGGTCGCGGAGCACAGTGATGAACGTGGCGTTGGGCGGCACCAGGCTCCGCACCTCCTGGTAGTGGAAGCGCATGTGGTTGCAGATGATGTTGAAGCAGGCCCCGGGCTGGTAATCCTGCACCTGGCTGCGCGCGAAGAAGGTCGGGTAGTCGAAGTCGTTGCGGCCACTGGGGAAGGCAAATTTGAGCCTGTGCTTCTGGCCAAAACGGAACAGGATGTTGAGGAGAGTGCTGCTGGCTGTCTTGTGCGTCTTCAGGAACACGATATCCCGCCGGAGCCGGCACCCTCCTGCTGAACCGTTGGCGGGGGTCACCAGCTCCGACTCGCTAGGGGCAGGGGAGCAGGGCGCCGAATCCTCTGGGGTCCTGCTGAGGACAGAGAGTGGGGGAAGAAGGTTGGAACTGCTGGGGCCTCAGGCCGTGGCACCCTGGGCCCCAGGATCTAGACATAGGGTTATTGAGGACAGTGGTGTTAGGGGAGTGGGGATGGGGCAGCAGATGGGCCTGAGTCCAGGCTGGGGGCCTGAGCCAGTGATCTGGTCTCTCTGGCCTCAGTTTCCTCATCTGTGGAATGGGAGAAACAACAGGCCCTGTTGGTGGTGTTGGCATGAGGTCAGAGTGAGTTGAGGAACACAGGCTCTGTCGCGTCCGTGGACTCTGTGTCATCTGATTATCGTAAAACAGTGTTGGTTTGGACCACATAAAATTGCATTTTGCAGGCCAGAAATGTTCAGTCCTCAGCAGTTCCCTCCAGTTAAACAACACCACCAACCAACCTGTGCTGAGCTCATGAGGAGGCCTGATGTTTAGGAGCCAGAGCTGGGCTCACAGGGGCCCCAGTTTGAATCCTGGCCCTTGACAACCGAATGCTCTTAGACAAGTCACCCCACACTGTGGCCCTGCTGGAGCCTAAATGATAATAATCCAAACCCTGGACACAGGTTTTGTGTGATTCACTCATGCTATGAGGCAGGCTCTCTTACCCCCACCTGACAGACGGGCACACTGAGGCCCAGGGTTCTACTGCGAGTTTGGCCCTCAGTTGTAGAGCTTCTGTCTGACAGAGCGTGGGGCAGGGCACAGAGCAGCAGCCTGTGAGGTAGCTTCAACCATCAGGGCAGGTGCTTCAGTAATTGTGGGCTTCCCCCACCCCACCTTTTGGTACCTAATCCCACCACTCACGTGGAGGCCAGGCCGGCATGCAGCGGGGGGACAGCGTAGGAATAGAGCAGCAGCAGAAAGCTGGTGAAGAGAGCACCCAGCACCAACCCCTTGGCCATGGACTCCCAGCGCTTCTTCGGCAGCGGTGGCATCTCAGGCACCTGGAGGGCAGCACAGAGGGGGCGTGCGTTAGGAAGCTGACCAGAGGGAACTCAAGCCTAAAGGCAGGGACCTGACTTTGCCAGCTCTGAGGACCCCCAGCAGGATCCAGACAGGGGCGAGAGACACTGGAGAGACAGAGAGACAAACACCTGGAGGGAGACAGCCACGGGAACAGGAGCACAAGGGTGTCAAGCAGGTGTGGCGGTGCACACCTGTAATCCTAGCACTCCGGAAGGCTGAGATGGGAGGATCACAATTTCAGGCCCAGCCTGGGTAACTTAGCAAGACCCTGTATCAAAACAAAAACCAAAAAGGTCTGGGGATGTAGCTCAGTGCTGTGGCCCTCAGTTCAATCCCCAGTACCACAAAAATAAATAAATAATCTAGAAATTCTTTTTTTTGGCCTTTGTTTTTTTTTTCTTTTTTTGAGATGGGGTCTCACTATGCAGTTCAGGCTGGTCTTGAACTCACTTTGTAGCCCAGGCTGGCCTCCAACTGACAACAATCCTCCTGCCTCAGCCTCCCGCGTGCTGAGAATTATGGGTGTGAGCCACCGTGCCTGGCTAGAAATTTTTTAAAATTAAAAATCAGCTCAATGAGAGATGGGGAATGGCAGAAGATTCTGGTGCATGGTTTCATTTTAAGTTTTAAGCTGGTTGTGAGGACGTGAATGTTCATTCTTACGTTTAGGCCTTTTAAGTTTTGTAATGAAACACTTTTCTGAATAAAAAGGAAGAGCCTCGCCTAGTGCCCTACACCCCTGGGGTGGGTAGGGACAACAGATGGGAAACTGAGGTTCAGAGCTGGGAAGAAGAAGGCTCTGGTCGCACAGTCAGCCAGGTCTCTGCACACACACCTGGCAGGTAGGATTGTTCAGGTAAACGTGAAATTCAGGCAAACAGTAAATAAAAATGTTAGTTGCATAAGTCTATCCTAAATATTGCATGGGATGTACTTACACTAAAAATCATTCAACCTTCATTTTTAAAAATTAAGTTTATTGGTACAATTTAGATATACATAATGGACACACAGACAATTTTTTTTTCCGGTACCGGGAATCGAACTCATGACCTCGCGCTTGCCAGGCAGGTGCTGTGCCACTAAGCTAAATCCCCAGCCTCCTTGATATACATAATGATCACATTCATCATAGGGAACCTGTACCTGTGAATGATATATCTTAGCTCTCTTTTTTTCTCTCATTCCCCTCCACTCCCTTCAACCCCTTTTCCCCTCCTTATTTACAAAGTTTTGTATCCATTTTATCCTTTTTTTTCTCCTTCCTTTCTCCCCTCCCCCCTCTCCAGTTCCCTTTTCCTTTTGAACAATTTCTTCCTATTTCCCAATATCTATTATACATTTTGGTTCTTATTTACACTTTCAGTTTCTCACACCACAGTGACAATGAGATATTTACATGTGTGTGTCCTATTTATTTCACTTAAGAGTATGATCACGAGATGTATCCCTTTCGCTATAAAATCCTCAAGTTTACCCTTCTTTATGACTGAGTAGTATGTATTTAAAAAAATCTTTTTTATCTGTTCATTGGTTGATGGACAGTTGTTTCCAAGATTTAGCTATTACAAACTGTGCTGCTATAAACATGGGTGCATGTATATCGCTGTGATATGATGCTTTCAATTCTTTCTGGAAGATACCAAGAAGGGGAACAGCTGGGTCAAATGGTCAACCTTCATTTTTTTTTTTTTTTTTTTTTGGTTTTTCTCCGGTACCAGGAACCGAACTCATGACCTTGCGCTTGCCAGGCAGGTGCTTTGCCGCTGAGCTAAATCCCCAGCCCTCAACCTTCATTTTTAACCAAGCGCGTTGGGATGTTTGTTGCTCTTATTGGTTTGTTAGTGGGGAGGTTTTGTCTAAATGTGGCAACATGATCCTCAGTGGACTGTGATGTGGACTGTAACGGGCACAGTTCAGGCTGAGGAACTGGAGCTCAGGAGAGAATTGAGCCCTGGTGGGTCGGGGGAGACCTTTCCACTTTCTCTCAGCTGCAAATCCAGGGCCTAAAACTTTCCATTCCCATCCCAAGTCACGCTCCTGATTTTTAGAGGTTGCAAGAGGTCACACCTGCTGCCCTGTGACCACACGCATGGCGTATCACCACTGTCCCTGTGAACAACAGCCAGGCAGCTACCTGGAGGAGGCTGATCCCAGGTTACCCAAGGCAGCCACACCTCGTCCTGAAGGGGCTCCCCAGGCCCGCCTGACCAGGTGGCACCAATCTCAGAATGCATCATCTAGAAAGTTCTTATGAGAAAAGACATAGAGAAGCAATTTGTAGAGAAAGAAACTACAAGAGAGAATGTGGCCCCTCCTGTGACAGTGAGCTATCCTTTCTCATCCACTCTGCGAGGTGGGCTGGGCTAGGTGGGCAAGGGTGAAGGAGGGTATTTCCCAAGGCAGAAATGATCTCAGGGGCTATCAGCAAGGAACCATTACATAAAGGCCTATTCCCAGGAGTCATCTGCGGATGTAAAAAAATAAAATAAAGGTGATGCTAACTACACTATGATCTATTTGTTTGGAAAAAGAAAATTCTGGAAACTAAATGCTCCATTTCCCCCAATCCATATATGTATGTAGGTAAATACTCATGCAGATTCAGAAAAAAAAAAAAAAAAAAAAAAACCTGGAGGGTAGTATGGGCTGAGTGTGCTTTATTCATAAGGCCTGGGATCAGAGGTATTTTGAATTTTTGGATTTTGGAGTGTTTACACATATATAAAATCTGATTTTTTTTTTTTTTTTGAGATGGGGTCTCACTATGCAGTTCAGGCTGGACTTGAACTCACTATGTAGCCCAGACTGGCCTTGAACTTGTGGCGATCTTCCTGCCTCAGCCTCCTGAGTGCTAGGATTACAGGCATGTACCACCACACTCAGCGAGATATCTTAGAGCTAGAACCTGAGTCTAAACAAGAAATTCATTTATGTTTAATATAGCTTATACACATAATCTAAGGTAATTTTACACAATATTTTCAGTGTGCCTGTATTTTGACTCACATGAAGTCAGACGTGTGGAATTTTCCACCTGCGCCATCATGTTGGGGTCAAAAGGTTCAGATTTTAGAGCATTTCAGATTTCAGAGTTTCAGATTAGGGACGCTTATCCCACATTCTACATGTCAGCAGTGGTAACCTCTACATAGCTGGGGGAGAGGTATATAAAGAAATATTTCCCTAAATTACATACTTTTGTAATGGTTGCATTCTTTAAAGGGGCATATAAAGGGGTGACGAATATATATTGAATGTTTAAAATTTTTATTTTAGTAAACAACATATTGCCATTAATCCCCCTCAAAATACTCTTTCTCTTCAAAAATACTTATCCCATCATTCTTGCCACTTTCTGAAGCAATTCTGGAAGTCCTCTTTCACAATCTTTATGAGGCATGATTAAAAAAAGTATAGTGAGTGTTGCTGCCACGTGCCATCCCATGGAAAGGGAGGGTCATAAAAACATTACAGTGTGTCCTCATGCAGCCTGATCACGCGATCTGCCACCATGCGACTTCTGCTTCGTCCCCAAAGCCAAAATGACTGTGGAAGGTAAAGCTTTCGAATTGATTCAGGACGTCAAGGCAGCCACGGAGTGCAGCTGAAGACACTCACAAAAAAGGACTTGCAGAACTGCTTCCAAAAGCGGTAATAGGGGCTGGGGATTTAGCTCAGCGGCACAGCACCTGCCTGGCAAGCGCAAGGTCGTGAGTTCGATTCCCGGTACCGGAAAAAAAAAAAAAACCCAAAAGTGGCAAGAGAGATCTCAAGCCACTGCTGCCCCCAGGACCTCCTGCCCAGTACTGTCAGAGAAGACGGGCAAGCAGAGTCACACCTCTGAACAAAGATAAAAGATTTTTGATTCATCTGAGAGCAGCATCCCACCACGATGCTGGTGATCACAGAACAATACAAGAGTGAGAAGCGGCTGCCCATCCTGAATAATACCGGGGTCCTCATTCCTGACCATGTCAACGTGAGTGAGCGCATCGAGACCAGCAGGAGGTGCTTGGAGCTAAACGCTAACCAAGCTTTCTTCCTCTTGGTGAACGGACACAGCGTGGCGAGTGTGTCCCACACTGATCTCAGAGGCGTAGGAGAGGAAAAGATAAAGATGGGTTCCTGCGTATGGTGTACGCCTCTCAGGAGACATTGGAATGGGATTGTCCGTGTATAACTAGAACAATGCACCTGAAATTTTTTAAGCCCTTGTCAAGGGAAAAAAAAAAAAGGAATGTTACCAACTGAGGTTGATGAGCTCAACCTGTCACAGGTTGTAAGAATAGTCCTGTTCCCATCTAGAAATTTTAGAACATTGTTTTTGTATTTTATGCAGAAAAACTGATGTCTAAATGACAACACTCAGCTTTGGAAAGCTGTGTTATTTAAACGTGGCTGTCTCATTTTCAAAGTTTAGAAATTTAGCCAGGACCTGGGTGGTATAGGCCTGGAAGCCCAGCACACAGGAGGCTGAAGCAGGATGATCAATAAAAGTTGGAGGCCAGCCTGAACTACTTAGCGAGGCCCTGTGTCATAAAACCAAAAACCCAACAGGCAAAAAAGTTTAGAAATTTAAAAATGAAATACTTTGCATCCTAAGTTGCCAATAAAGCAGATCTTCGGTTATCTTAATGTTCTTCTTTTCCCAGGAGGAATTTGCAATTTTAGCAGCAACTTAACGTCAAGGCGTCTGAGACACCAAATCTCCTCCCTAAACTCACAGAGCCTGCTGCCTTTTATACAAGAGTTTCTGCCCAATTAGAGAAGGCTCCCTAAGCGGGTCTCTGAGCCCAAGTTGTCAAGCAGAATCCCCAGTTGCACAGAACACGGCCGGGGCGGAGGTACAGAAAAGCAGCTCCAAGTTCCTGACCTAGCTGCGGGTACCCAGTGCACCCCACTAGCCCTAGAACCTCTCAATCTCTCCTTTAGACGGCCACACCCAGGAAGGCGTGGCTCAATAGGAAATGGGAAGGGCTGGGGATTTAGCTCAGCGGCAAAGCGCCTGCCTGGCAAGTGCAAGGTCGTGAGTTCGGTTCCCAGTACCGGAGAAAAACAAAAAACAAAAAACAAAAAAAAAACGAAAGGAAATGGGAAACTCGAATATTATATAACTTTTGACTAGTCTCTTAAAAGGCGACGGAGAAAATGGCATTTCTTGTGTTTTGGATTTTCTCTGATGCAACTTTCAATCTTGGAGCCTCCTCTGGTAAGTGAACCCGAAGCACTTCAGTACTGTCCTCAGGCCACCACATAAGCAACACCAGAAGAGCTCCTTTGCCTTTGGTTTAAGGAGACTCTGTCGTTAAGTGGGTAATGAAACTGCTGTTTAGAGGCTCTCACTTTTTTTTAAAAGCAAGTTCTTTTTTTTTTTTGGTACCAGGAATCGAACTCAGGACCTTGTGCTTGCCATGCCGGCGCTTGTGCCTCTGAGCTGTATCCCCAGCCCTCTCACTTTCTTGAGAGCCGTTCGGGGGGACTGCAGTCACAACTGTCCTCCCACAGCACAGGGGAGGATGCTGGGCCTGGCGTCCTCCCCAGACCCATTCCACACTGCATGCGGCGGCTCGCTGCTATCCCCTGGTTGAGAGCATCACAGAAAAAGGTCACAGTTTCACCACCATTGAAGCAGTTGGTGCCGGGGTTTAGCTGTCTGGAGCCACTGTGGACGTATCTGAGGGAGAAGCAACTGCGCAGCCGCGCCTGGGCCCTTGGCTCTAGTCACGGGACGCCCCTCCCCCTCTGCGTGCCTCCGTCCCCACTACATTTTTTTTTCTCCTCATTTTGAGACAGGGTCTTACTATGCAGTTCAGTCTGGCCTTGAACTCACTTTGTGGCAGTGCTGAGAGGGATGATGTTTATTTATAGGACCTTTATTTATTTATTTAGGTGCCGGGAATCGAACTCAGGACCTTGCGCTTGCCAGGCAGGCGCCTGTGCCGCTGAGCTATATCCCTGGCTCTTCTACGACCTTTAAAACAAGTACATTTTTAGCACGAAATGAATAAAAGCATAACTAAAACTGTCTTTCAAAAAAACAAAGTGGCGAGAGTGATAGGATAAATGTGTTCAAAGTGAGGAATATCTTGAGGGAAATGAATGGCGTTGTCTCTTTTACAGTAATACATTTTTGGGGGTCTGGAGATTTAGCTTAGTGGCACAGCGCCTGCCTGGCAAGTGTGAGGTCGTGAGTTCGATTCCCGGTACCGGAAAACAAACAAACCAAAAAAAAGTAATACTTTTTTTAAAAAAATGTAAACATTCACCTTTTCAGGCACAGCGCCTGCCTGGCAAGTGTGAGGTCGTGAGTTCGATTCCCGGTACCGGAAAACAAACAAACCAAAAAAAGTAATACTTTTTTTTAAAAAATGTAAACATTCACCTTTTCAGTCACAGCACCTTTTTTTTCCTTAATCAAAAAAGGCAATATACTGCATTTAGCATATTTAAATAGTAAAACATAGCACTCGCAAGGTGGGGTAAGCCAGCCGGGAGAGGGCTTAGCAGAAGGGAGGTCCCACCTCTGCAGGCCTGGCTCCCTCCAGCACTGCGACGTCACCTAAGCCGGGCACCCCTTGGAGTGTTTTTCTCATTGCTAAGATAGAGAAGCTGGGAGCCGCCACCCCACCCCGGCTGCGTCCGTGGGAGCCTTCCAAGATGAGTCGGGCACAGTGACCACATCTCTCTGAGCGACAGTGGTCACTGGGTGGGCCACCTATGAAGTACAAATGCCTCCTAGGCCTCAAGTGTCCCAGTCAGCCACCCTCGCGCTGCCCAGGGGACCAGCAGGAGCCGGGCTCCCAGGCAGGTTGGAGCCTCAGACTTAAGCTCAGAAGCAGGTCCGGGGCTCAGCTCCTCTGGCTTCGGAATGGGGGAAGGGTGCCCCGGCAGCCCCACTCACCAGGGTTCTTTCTGGGACTCTGGGAAGCTGCAGTGGTGGAGGCCCCGCGCGGAGGACCAGCAGCAGGGGGCAGACAAGCCTCCCCCAGCTGCCAATCAGGCTCCGCCTCGCTTGCCCAGGACAGGGCCCCACCCCCCCATCGCTGGTTCATACATTCTTTCCGTGGTGCTGCCATTTTGGCTGCCCCAAATCTCACCAGGCCCCTGCCCCATGGGCCCTGTCTGCTGCTGACGCTTAGGCCATTCCGCACACCGGTTTCTCTCCCTCTCTCTCCCTCATTTTGCAGTCCTGGGGATTGAACGCAGGGCCTTTACACTTCAGCTATATCCCCAAACCATTTTAATTTTTTTTTTTAATTTGGCGATAAATTTGCTAAATCACTAGTTGCCTAGATTAAGCGCAAATTTATAATCCTCCTGCTTCTGATTCCACTCTTGATCCCCTGTTAGGGATGAGGCCATGCAGGGATGTCTCCAAAGCATATTATTTTCTCCACTCTGCTACTACTCAGGGCATAACCCTCCATGGTCACTCCCACTTCACAGATGGGAACACTGAGGCTCCAAGACATGACATAAGTTGCCCAGGGCCACTCAGCAAAGCAGGGGCTGTGCAGGAATTTGAACCCAGGTCTGTGGACCTATAACATGGAGCTTCTTGCTTTGTCCATGGCAACTCTGGCTGGTGCACATCACATTTATCCCAAGCCGGAGGAAAGGAAGGAGGTGTGCCTGGCACCAATACCGTTGTGGAAGGCAGAGGCAGAGGCATGGTAGGAGCTCTGTCGAGAGAGTACAGCAGGGTCTGGCCTTTGTGGGCTGAACCCGCAGCCAGATAGGGTGGGGGAAGCAGGTATGCCTTGTAGTTATTCCTCTTTTGCTGGCTAGCTGGGATGTCTAAGGCTGGTCATTCACGCCCTACCTGATGTCTGTAAAGTTGGGCACAAAGGTCAACCTCTCTGAGCCTCGTGTGTACAGTGTACACATTAAGAGCAGATCAGGGCATACAGGACCCTTTGGGATCACAAGCAGAGCTTCTGGGTAAACTGAGGCCCAGGGAGCAGTTGGTTGGCATCCAGGAACCTAGCTTGAGGGAGTAAGGTCCTAAGACTGTCAATTTTTTTTTTCTTTTTTAGGAATTAACAGTGGTTGTTATATTACATATTGTTATTGGCAACGAAGTTGCTCAGATGACCAGGTTAGGAATGCAAGATTGATCAAACCACTAAAGAGAATAAAAAATAATTAAAAAAAAAATTAGAAACAACACAGCACTGTGAAATTTTAACAAGAAAATACACACCCAGGTGATGAATAATGAATACACATTAATTATTAATAGTAATAATCATTATCGTTACTACATATGAGGTCCAGTTTTGGTTCACGCCTGGGTGTACGAAAGTACAGGTGTCTCCTCTGTACCCAGCTATGTGCAAGCTCGTAGTGACTCATTGCTGAGCGCCCTGAGCCTGGTACCTGGCAGGACCCACCCACAACCCAGGCAGAATGTGAGGATGGGATCATAGTTCAGGTAGCCAGCCAGAGAGCCACGCAGAAGACAGGCTACAAGGCTGACATAGACATATAGGCAGAACTCGCGCTTGTGAGCCGTATGTATGTAAAAGCTCCATGAGAAAGAGCTTACCGTGGAGTCATACATGTGATAGCCACTTGTGTATAAGAGACATGTATGCAAGTCAGGCATATAAGAGCCATATAGCCTGGCATGGTGGCACACGCCTGTAATCCCAGTATTTAGGAGGCTGAGGCAGGAGGATGGCCATGAGTTCGAGGCCAGCCCCCCTGGGCTATAAAGTGAGTTCAAGGCCAGCCTGAAGTGCCTAGTGAGACCCTGTCTCAAAAAGAAAAAAAAAAAGCCTTACAAAGCCAGCTTTGGGACCAGGTCCTGGATTTAAATCCCAGCTCTGCTGTTTCCTTGATGCGTGCCCTTGGCAAGGCTGTGCCCCTCTCTGGGCTGCCATTTCTCCTCCAGAATGATAATGCCAACTTTCCCTCCATCACGGGCTGCTGTTATAGTTTATATCTAGATGTCCTGCCCAAGCGTTTCACACCCACAGGTGGGGCTCTGGGGAGGGGACTGGGTCAGGGGCTATGATACTCACCAGTGGATTAGTTCACTAATGACTTTCTAGCTAAATGTGATGTTGGGAGGTAAAGCTTAGTTGCAGGAGATGGGTCCCTGGGGGCGTGTCCTAGAAGGGTATGTCTCCCTCCCACCTCCCTTGGTCTCTTTCTGCTTCTGGTCACCGTGCCATGAGCACTTCCTCCCCTGCTATGCCTCCCTGCCTTGGAGCCAGCCACCTATGGGCTAAAATGGCTATAAACTGCAAGCCAAATAAATCTTTCCTCCTTAGAACTGCGGGTACCGGGTATTGTGTCTCAGCGACAAGAAAACAACTAACACAGGGGCTACGTGGATCCTCTGCATTCCACAGGGTTGTGTCCGGTACGGGGCTGGCACAGTGTAGATACCTGCTGAGTGTGGCCTGCGACCACTGTTATTATCATCATTGTTACCCCCCAAAGTCCCCATCCCTGACCCCATCGAGGGGTGTGCCCACTGGTGTGGGCTTGCGGACAGCTAATGGCCCCAAGTTCAAGGCCTCAGGTTCAAGAACAATCTCATTGCAGCCTAAGCCTCACGGTCTCTGGGCTGGAAGACAGGCAGGGAGACTTCAGAGACAGCAGGGGTGCCCGCAAGGTCACACAGCGCAGAACCAGCAGAGACAGGACTAGAACTTGAGTCTCCTGCCCTTTCTGCCCACAGTGGTCACAAACTCAGGCACTCAGGACAGACCATCTCCTTGCCAGCCCCCCACCTATACCAGCCCTTGGGCATTACCCCAGCCATTCCATGCAGGTGGATGGCGGCAGGGCAGGGCAGGCCCAGCCATCCTTCCCTCCCGCTGAGACCCCCCAAGAGAGGGACAAGAAGCAGGCCTCATTCTCCATGTCCGGCACACAGAGAAACTGAGCCCAGGATGGTAAACCTTCCAGCCTGGAGTATTACCACCAGGGCCAACCCCTGTGAGGGGGCACGGGAGACACACTCACCTCAGGTTATGACTGGCTTCCCCTTTTCTCTCCCGGCCTGAACCACGTCCACTCCCAGGCTGCCTCTGCAGTCACTGGGAGACAGGAATTCTCCAATGACACCCAGCAGCAGGCTTGCGGCTTCCCTCCCTCTCAAGCTCATGTGAATATTTATGAGCTGTCTCCCTGGGGACAGAATGTGGCATGCCCCAGCACCTTTCAGGAGGTGCCCTGGCCCTCTGCTCCCCGCTCCTGGACAGCCCCCACAGTCCCCGCCCCTCTCTAGAGCCCAGTGGCCAGGCAGCTCTTTCATCCAAAGGCTCAGCAAAGTTTCAGGTGTCCTTGAGCCAAGGACAGAGCAACCGCAGAGCCCTGCAGAGAGCCCAAGATGGGCTTGAAGGCTGAGGGAGAGACAGGGAGGTAGGAGACTGCTTGATCGATGCACGGCACCTCATTCAGGTCTTGTGGCTGCCCTTTGCACCGAGCACCTCTGTCAGCTCTCTCCCCAGGGAAGAAACCGAGGCCCAGGTAGGTCAAAGTTGCACAGCTACCAGAGTGCAGACAAAACTAGAGTGGAAAATCAGACCTGCCACACTCCAGGGTTTAAAAACAAGCAGGTGTCAAGGTTCATACTAAATCTGTAGGAGCCGTGCGTGGTGGCACACGCCTGTAATCACAGTACTGGGGAGGCTGAGGCAGGCGGATCATTGTGAGTTTGAGGCCAGCTTCAGCCTACGAAGTGAACTCAAGGCCAGCCTGAACTGCATAGTGTTGGGAGTCACTGGAGTTGGTTGTTGGTCAGGTGTTTGAGGGTGGGACAGATCCAGAGTGCCTCAGGAAGTTAAGCTACCTCAGTATTGAAAAAAGTATCCTGCTTGGACAATTACAGTCTTAGTCTTTGTCTTAGTCACTAGGCAACATTATCTCTCATGGTACTACTTTGCAAGCGTATGAAATAAATGCCCCTACTGTTGGAGCCAGTCCTGTTGCTCATCAGGCAAGAGGTAACTCCACCTGACCCTGGCTATCGTCTCTTGTCTTTATTTTCTATATCCTCCCACCATTTTCTCCCAGGGACCACGGAGAGACCACCAACTCCCACACATAGTGAGACCTTGTCTCAAAGAGACAAAAAAAAAAGACAAAATGAAAAAAAACCAACCCTGCAGGAGCCCTGAGGACTTCACAACTCCCTGGGCCTGGAAGGCTTCCAGGAGGCAGAGCATCTGCCAGAGCAGGGCTGGGCACAATCTCGTTGTGTGGGAGATCTGGATGACATCTCATCGCCTGAGCCCTACTCCTTCATCAGCGAGAGCACAGGATCCATGCCGGGCAGCCCCTGGCTGGCCTGGATGAGGGATGAGGACATATCTTCCCAGACCAGCTCTGCAGGATTGGGGCTTATTCAAGACCTTGGCCTTTCCTGCGGCTTTGGCAGGAAGGGTGTCCCAGCCTTAAACCCCCATGATCCTTAGGCTCAGTCCCTGGAATCTTAGATTCAGGTCTGCTTTCTCCTGGCTTTGTTCCTGGACAGAAGGACTCCTTGTGTGCAGAAGAAGACTTTCTCCATCTTCCCATTAGCACCAATCTCCAGAGCCCCATCACGGCTCAGACAGAAGGCTCTAGAGACTTAGGGACCAGCACTGAGGAATAGCAACCATTGTTATGGCCATCACTCATCATCACTGAGTACTCTCAAAAGTTAAGCAACTCCCAGCTCCTCCCAGGGAACAGCAGGCATCCAGAACTTGCTCTGACCTTCTCTTCCCCTAAAGCCCACCCAGCCGAAGAGCAGCCCCAAGCATCTCCCAAATACCAGAGCTGAAACTGCCACGGAGAAAGCCCTGATTGCCAGTCTCCCGAGTGCCGGAAGTAGATTTGGGACATGCTTTGGAGATGTCTTATTTTTTCTAATATCCGCTGGCTTTTCTGCCTTTGGGCTTAACTGGCTCCATAGGAGTAAATCAGGGCAGAACAGCCTCCAAAAGCACCAGGTGTTTATAAGCGTGAACTTGAACAAAACAGCGTCCAGCCCAGTGCTTGAGCAACATGCCTGCACCCTGGTACTCCTTGCTGGGACCTGCTATGTCCCTGTTTTACGTGATAAAACAAAATGGTATGTGACTCTCCAGCAAGAGGTGAGATGGTGGCCAGGATGAGAAGGCCAGAGCTAAAGGAGGTCAACCTTTCCAGAGCAGGGAGGCTTGATGCCAGAATTCTGTCCCCAGCCTTGCCAAGGTCTCTTTCCAGGGGCACCATGTTTGGCTGGAAAAAAAAAAGTGAATGAAGAGTACAGGCTCACTGAAAATAAATTTCAAAAAAAGTATAAAGAGGGCAGTAAAGAGTCTCCATCCCTGGAGGTCACTGCCATTAAGATTTTGGCTCACACCTCCTTATGTTCTTTTCTGTCTATAGATCCATCTGTAGATGAGGAGAGGGGTCTCTTTGGAGGGCACATTTTGTTTTTAACTTGCTTAGTCCCTACCTATCAACAAAAGGTGGATATCTGTTTGAATCTATTTGAGATCGTGATAGAGTTGGGTTTTGTTGGGGGTTTTTTTGGTACCAGGAATAAAACTCAGGACCTCCCGCTTGCCAGGCAGAGGCTGAGCCACCAAGCTGTATCCCTGGCCCCATGATAGAGTTTTAAGTTGGTCTGTTTCACAGCTATGTATTGAGGGCCTGCACTGTCCCCTGCACCAGTGTACATGATGCGTGGGCCAGGGAACATAGGAATCACAGCCCTAGGAGGAGACTGAGAGCAGATAGCTGTCATGGAGGGGCCTTTCGTTGGGGCTTGTGCAACACAGAAAACACCTGAGCCTGCCTGGGGAGAGTGGCAGTGGTATCAGGAAGCTTCCTGGAAGAGGGGGTTCCTGTGGCAGAAACTGGTATGTGTCCTGAAGTTTTCAAAGGCAGTTCCCTTTCCTTCTTGGCCTCACAGCTAGACTACATTTCCCACCCTCCCTTGCAGCATAGCGTCCTCCTTTGACTGAACTCTGGCCAGGAGGATGTGAACAGAATGACAGCTGATGAGGTTAAGTGGTGAACCCTCTCCTTTCCCATCTGTGGGATGGGAAGAGCCATGAGATGGGAGGAGCCTGGGGTGCCTACCAAACCTCGCTGAATTTCAAAAAAATGGAAGCTAAACTGATTTTGTGTTAAGACTCTTGGAACTTGGGGCTTCTCTGTTACAGCAGTTAGTATTGGTTAATGTGCTTGTTCATATGGAATAAGCCAAGTGGAAAGAAAAGGCCCAGGGCAACTGGGAAACTAACAGTGACTCATCCTGGCTCGAGTATCTAGTATGCGTGCCTGTAAGAGGTGGGCAGAGGTGGGAGTCCAATGCGGAGTCTTGGGAAGCATGCTGACTTGAATCCTGTGGGTGTTGGGGAGCCCTAGGAGCATCTTCAGCTGAGGAGTGAGGAGATGATATTCCCACCAGGCTTCTGAGTGGCAGATGGACTGCAGGGATGGGAAAGAGGAGAAGAAGCAGGCAGAACCCAATGGTTGTTCCAGCCACCCAGGTGTCAGATGATCAGGACCAAGGAGAAGACGAGGATAAACCACAAACATTTGTAAGCCATGGCATAGGCCACATCTGGTTGGTCACTGGGTGTGGAGGAGGGGAGGGGAAAGAAGGTCCCTTTTGGGGTGACAGGCTGGCTAGGGTGGAGCTAGACCTTGAGTTGGGAAGGCTGACAGGCAGGAAGGTTTAGTGTTGGGATGCGGTAGGCCATCTGGGGTTCTGTTAGGACTCGTGGAGTCTGAGGTGTATGGGGTGCTCAGAGACCATCCAAAGAGCAGGGGGTCCTGCCTGGAGGACAGGTGGGAGGTCTTGGGTTGAGAGCCATCCACAGAGAGGTGGAAACTGAGGCCACAGGAGTAAATGGAGTCATCAGGAAAAGGGTGAGAAAGAGCCCCGAAGGAGAGAAAGAGGGCAGCCAGGGCCTCCAAAGCCATCGCTGGCATCACATTCTGTGGCACAGCTGCTTCCCAGCAAACCACTCCAGATGGACCTACATCCCCTTCGCCGGCTCCAGGTGCACAGATGGGACAGGCCTCTGGCAGAGAAAGTAGGGAGTGAGGATGTCCTGGCGCTTCTGCCTCTAGCGGAGAGGATTCTTATGGGAACTCAAGAGAAGGCTTTAGGAATGAAGCACAAGGGGGGCTGAAAGTGTAACGCAGTGTAGAGCATTTGCTTAGCCTGTGGGAGTGCCTGGGCTCCATCGCAAGCATGCAAAAGAAAGAGGAAGAAGATTCTGCCAACAGTGTTCAGAGCGCAAATCTGGAAGCAACCTCATAGCTGAACAGTACTGAGCTCAGGCCCAGCAATGCCACGTGTGGGAATACGTTCCAAGAAGGTATCTCACAGTGGGTCTGAGATGGGCACACAGAAGGGGTCACTGCAGTGATTTTCATTCCTCTCATGCTCTCAGAGACTTTGTCTCCATGGAGAAGAAACTGAAGTTAAAGAGCTGCCTAATATTAAGCCCAATTATACACTGTGCACAGAATAACGTACATAGAGCAAAGCTCAACAATTATACTTGAGTAAAAGGGCCTGCAAAGATACCTGAATGTAAACTGTACTTTCCTGGGGACTAGGGGCATTGATTCTCTGTAATGCATTTCAATTCTATGGTTACATCTATATCTCTATATATTTCACATATTTTATTACATATATGCTATTACATATATTTAATATATACATTAGTACATATATTTACAAGGGACTGCATTACTTGGAAGAAATTTTTCTCTGTTGACATTTTGACTCTTTGTTGGTTTTTATTTTAAAATTCTTATTAGTACATATTTGCAATATATAATAAGTACATTCACTGTGAGGAGTACATTCTATGTCCCCTGGCCCACGCATCATGTACACTGATGCAGGGGACAGCGCAGGCCCTCAATACACACCTGTGAAACAGATCAACTTAAAACTCTATCATGGGGCCAGTGACACAGCTCAGTGGAACAGCCTCTGCCTGGCAAGTGCGCCCCCGCCCCTCTGTCCCTCTGCTTCTCCTCCTCCTTCCATCCCTGCAGTCCATCTTCCACTCAGAAGCCTGGTGGGAATCTCATCTCCTCACTCCTCTGCTGAAAATGCTCCTAGGGCTCCCCAGCGCCCACAGGATTCAAGTCCACACACATCCCAAGACTCGGGAAGGCTCTCTTGTCCGTAGCCTCCCTTTGGACTCCCACCTCTGCCCACCTCTAACAGGTACATGTACATTTTTTTTTTTTGCCAGTAACTTGCAAAAAATTTAAAGATAAAGATATTTCCATTTTGAAAATTGACAGTAAAAAACCAAAAAATCCAAATCAAACAAAAAAACACCAAATAAGGGGCGAAGGATACAGCTCAGTGGTACAGCACCTGCCCGGCAAGTTTGAGGTTCTGAATTTGATTCCTGGGAAAGAAGGAAGGAAGGAAGGAAGGAAGGAAGGAAGGAAGGAAGGAAGGAAGGAAGGAAGGAAGGAAGAAATCAACAGCTTAGCTGGAGGAGGGAAGAGTAGCTCATCTGAGCCAGGCCCCGCCTCCCTGTGTGGCTGAGGGGGCACACTGCCCTCTGAACTCCAGTGTCCTAAGTGGGGAAAGGGCAGCAGGTGCCTGGCACAGAGCTGGGCAGTGTGGGCTGCACAGCTGAGCAGACAGGAGAGGCTGGGCCACCCTGCAGGAGTGACTTGCAAGGATTTAGAAGCTTCTTCTTGCTGAACCCCTCTGGACTGGGGTGCTGGAGCAGAGATGGAGAGGACCACCCAGCAGGGTGCCTCAGCTGGATCTCAGCTTACTGGCTCACAGCACCTCCAGACAATTAGCCCTGACATTTTGCCCCTATTCTCTGGGCCTTTGGCTGGATGCCAAGGGGTAATGGCCCCGGCCACTGAGAGAGTGCAATGTTCTTTGATGACTCAGAGAACACTTTTGAATCTTACAGGTTCACTTACCTCTGCTGTTTCAAAGAGCAGCCACACACATACCCAGGACCCTGACAGGGCCTCCCAACGCATTCTGCTGGCCCCATGTGACAGATGGCAAAACTGAGCCTCAAGAACTTACGAAAGCACTAAACAGCAAAGCCAGAACTAAGAGCAAGCTCTTTCTGCTACACTGCCTTGTCCGGGCAAAAGTCACCTTTCCTGATGGCAGATCTGAGTAGCCCAAAGCAGCTCTAAAGGGGGTGATCACAGAGTCACACTCACATCTACATTAGCTCCCCAAATACTGAGAACTCCAGGGACGAGCATATAGGAATCAAAGCCTCATTCTCTATTTAAAAGCTGTCTGACATATTTGTTTAAAGGATGATTATATACAAAGTTATGTGACAGGTTTTACAAATGGTCCTGAACACTTGTTATGCACAGCACACACCCACCTCTGCTCTATTGTTGGACTTTCTGAGATGCCTGGACTACAAATCTCCCTCCATCATTCACCAGCTGGGTGACCTTGGGCAAGCGACTTTCTCTATTTGAAAAAATGGAGGTACAGCCATGCTCTCGCAGTCTTGCTGGGAGAATCCATGGTGGGAGGCACGCAGAGCCCTTTGCACAGTGCCTGGTATACAACGGTTATTCTCATGATCCTCCTGGACCTTTCTAGATCCCACCTGGCAGAGGAAGCAGGATCTGTCAGTGCAGACACCTGGAAGATACACCCCCCCTCTATGTTCCAGACTCAGGCTGCCCCAATTCTCGTTTTCTAAATCCAACAAAACTCAAGCACAGATGGGGACAGACTAGCCCCAGGTGCCACAGCAGGGCAAGACACCACTGGAGATCTCATCTCTGCCCTCGAACTGGCACATGGGATAGCAGGTTCCTCTGGATGTACTTTCATGACCTCAACCGGTGAGTCCCTCAGTCCCCAGCCAGGAGACTTCACGGCATCTGTCTGGAGTGGTGTGGGGCTCCTAGAAAGGGTCACCCACATTCCTCCCTCAGAGCACAGCAAGAAGCCCTCCTCTAACCTCCAGCCAGGCCCAGGATTCCTCCATTTGATCATCATTCCCCAGGTTAATCATTGCCTCCCTTCTTGGGCAGCACACTCAGTCCCTCAGAGCCCGGCAGGGGCTGTATGGGACACAGTCCTTTCGTGCTGGGTAACAAGACGACAGTAAGGGACAGGCATGTAAGGGGCGGCAGGCATTCTTTGTCCACATGTGCCTGAGCAAGAAGCAGGGAATCAAGCAGCCTGAGGTGGCAGCTGGGAACAGGGCTCCGTTGTCTCTGCTCCCAGGGTAACAGCCTGCCCACCACCAAGTGTCAGGCAGAGCTGGGAGGCAGGGAGGCCAGGGGGAGGAGTTTGGGGGAGCCCAGGCAGATCCAAGAGGCAAGGACCCCAGTGGGGCGGTGAGGGCCTGAGTAGAGCATGAGGTTCTGAACCAGGGTCCCCGGCAAGACTGATTTGGAATCAACCCACCCACCTCTGACCTGTGTGACCTTGGGCAAGTGGCTGACTCTCCCTGAGCCTCAGCTTTGCCCTCCGGATAATGGGGATAGGCAGTAATGTTCCCTTGCAGAGCAAGGTACAGAGCAGCTTAGAGGCTGCTTTGGCCCAGGAGTGCCGGCACTGTGCTTCCTGTGTGACCTTGGATAAGCCTCACCTTCTCTGGGCCTCAGATCACAACCTCAGTAGAGGAAGAGGTTGGGTTCTAACTGGACCTTCCTCCACACCACTGGCCGCCTGAGGATTTCCATGGGCCCTGTCACCATGGCAGCCCCAGAGATCAAGTGTCAGGCTTGTTGCCCTCCGTCCCTCCCTCCCTCTGGTATCAGTTACAGCAGCCAGAGGTGGGCCCATCACCTCTCCCTCTCTGGGCAGCTGGCGGGGAGGGGTCCCCAGTGGGAAGAGCACCTAGTTGTGCTCTGTGTTGCCACCAAAATTCTGGCCTGCCAGCCTGCAAGCAGACCAAGCTGGACCGCCTTCCTGGCCACTGACCCAGGAAACAGAACTGTGGGATTTCAGAAGGGACTCCTCCTGGGCACCAGGCTTTATCCCACCCCCAAAAGCCTTTCCTTGGTAGCAGTGCATCCTCAGGGCCTTCCCCAGACAGAAGGGACTGGCCCCTTACTATGGTCCCCAGTTCCCACTCTGACAGAACGCTTCCGTGGAGAGATGCTGGGGAAAGGAGCTCCCCGCCCCCTTTCACTAGGGCTCAGGCCACTGTGTCCAAGATTAATCATTAACAGGTTTTGCAGCCCCAGCCCAGACTGCGACCTGCCTTCTGCCCCACCCTCCCCACCCTCAGGGACTAGGGGCACTGGGAAAAATGCAAAGGCAGGACCAGCATCAACCTGCGCCCTCCCTGCCGCCCCACCTCTGGTGCAGGGATGCTGTACCCGTCTCACAGACAGCAGGTCCCAAGCAGCGCCCCTCTGGCCACTGAGGTGCGGTGGGCAGGCTCCTCGAGCGACACACTGAGTCAGGACAAGCCAACGGTGAGCACTGGCCCTTGGGACATACCTTGGCCTGGTTCTCCCTGGGCTCAGCGTGGCTGGCTCCGGGCCGCGCCGCCCAGCTGCTCGCTCACTGGGCGGTGGGGTTCATCCGCCGGGGCCCCGCGCTCCTGCTGGCCTGGTCCATGCCCCCACCCCTCTGCCGCCGCCGCAGCGGCTCCTCACCGGCTCCTCACCAGCTCCCGCGCCCTGGCAGGTGCGTCGCCAGCCTGGCCCAACCCTCCACACTTTGGCCAATGGGCGCTCCAGGCCGACCCCCTCCCGCCCAGTCCCGGTTCTTGTGCGCCTGCCCTGCCTGCCCGGAGGCACAGAAGCCACATTCAGCACGCAGGGGCGCACTGCCGTGCCCCCGCCGCCAGCCCAACAAGGCCCATTTGTCTGGACGAGCCAACGGGACCATTGTCCTGCCTGCAGTCCTTTGGCTCCGCCGAGCCCCCAGCCCCAGAGGAGAATGCTTTGAGCTCAATGGTGGTACCCTGGGCTTGAGAATGATGCGAGATTAGTTGCTTTTTATTGGGGCACTGGTGCCCTCAGGACCCAGTGGAAGACTGGACTTGCTCTAGTCTGTGTAAGGTCTGTGCTGGCACAGTGGACACGTTTCGGGACACACAGCCCGGGGTGTGGGGGTGGTGAGGGGCAGCCGGATTCCAGAAGGGGTCTCAGGCAAGGGACTTAGCTCCATTGAAGCCTGAGCTCACCCTCCTCTCGGATGGGGATCCAGGCCGCGAGCAGGCAGGGCCTCCAGGATGGGAGTGCCAGGTCTAGGACCCACTTCGTTTTCCAGGCCCAGGGTTTCCCCCTTTCCCCAGGGGAGCAGGACCAAGGATGGGGCTATTGTCTGTGAGGAATTCTTGGCTCCAGCTGTGGGCAGTACAGAAGCAGCCGGCTGCCAACAGGGCATGGGCCACATCAGAGCCCTGTGCCCCCGCCATTTCTGGGCTCTTCTGGAATGAGGAAAATTCCACATCAGCGTGGCTGCCAGGCATTTTTCCGTATCTGACGGGTCTGCTTTGACCTTGTGGCCTGGGATGCACATGCACCAGGCAGGCCTGAGTCATTCCCTGGGGCTACGGGCTCTCGATCCAAGAGTCCTGACCCTCTGTCTGCTGCTGCCAACCCCCACTGCCATGGATGTGCCAGCATGGGCAAGAGACACAGCCCTCTCCTCCCACTGTGCGGGCCCGCTGGTGGGAGCCGAGTTCTCTGCTCCTAAGCCACAGCCCCTCCCTCCACTGCAGCCACTGGCCAAAGGACAGTTTCCACCTACAGAACCAGCACACACATGACTGGCAGAAGGGCAAGGCATTAAGGTGCCTAGATTCAGGGAGGGTGGAGCCCAGTTCCAAACACCCTCTTCCCCAGCCTGCCCCTGGCCCCAGGTAGCACTCAGCTGGCTCACCAGTAGCAGCCTGGGGGAGAAGTTCAGGGAGCCTAGAGCTCCCGTCCGGAATCCCAGGTTCCAGCCCTGGCTGGCACGATGCAGACAGTCCCAGGCAAGGGGTGACCCCGGGGTATCATAAGTGCTGTCAAGGCAGGTAGATATCACGAGGGCACAGGTCACATACTGTATAGTGTAAGGCGGGACTGCAACAGTCCAGCAGTGGTGATACTGGGGGTTACTTCGTTTTGCCCGAGCCCACAAAACTAGGCGTCTACTTGCCTTTGGGACCCCCAGATCCTCAACCACTTTCACTGACCCCTCCACAGCCTTCTGAGGGAGGACCCAAACCCACCCTCACACCCACACCTCAGGAGGAAGCAGGTTCAGAGGGAAAGTGATTGGGCGGGAATGCAAGCCAACATCAGCGCAAACATGGAGGCCACTCCCAGAACTTCTGTGCCTCCTTTCTGGCACCTTTGCGCCTGGAGGGATCCACGGGACAGCAGGGCACTCTAGTAAGAGAGTCCAGGCGTCCTCTGGTAGATAGCGCGGGCTGGCATAGCCCACGGTGCAGGCCACCAGGCAGCACTGCTGCAACCCCAGGAAGCCTCCTCAACACAAAATCCAAATGGCTGCAGAAGTCCGGCCATTTAATAACAAAAGGTCGCCACTCTCACCCCATCACAGCACCCTGACAATCACAGGTCCAGGGTGGGGGCTACGGAAAGCCAGGGTGAATGTAGGCAGCAAGGGAGGGGTCTGCTGGGTGCCTGCTCCCCATGTCAGGCTCCTGAGAATGCAGGTCTCTTCTCTGCTCAGCCACCAGCAGGGAGCTCCGTCCACAGGAGCCTGAACAGCCCACGCACCCCACCAGAGAGAATGAGGGTGCCAGGGCTGGCCGGGCGGAGGTGGGGGAAGAGAACAGAAGTAACCGGTCTGCCACCAAGCTTAGGTCCGCCGGCCTGTCTCTGCCATGTCCAGCTGCCGGGAGGGCCGCAAGCACTCACACAGGCCTGGCCTTCTTTGCCTTCTTCTCAGACCTCAGAGCCTCATCATGGGCTTTCCGCTTCTGTGCCAGTTTGTTGGCCTGTGAAGAACAAATAGGCAGTCGGCCTAGGTGTGGGCGGGGGCACGGGGCAGGGGTGGGCACAGAAGAGCATCTTCGTTCTTCTACTCAGGTTACTCCTTACAATCAGAGCTTGTAGAGAAGCGAACAACCCCCTCCTCCACGACGGCTCTTTATTATTCTATGGGCTCACAAGTCTCTAATTATGATTACCCCTGGGTCCCAGAGCTGAAGGAAACTCAGTAACTGTCCACTTACCAGCCCCACTGAGGAAAGCTGGATGCCATTCAGACTTTCACCTGGAACTGGCAGGCAAGCCTTCCCAGGCCACTGCGCAGTACTCACTGCAGAATTATACTATCATACACCTAAGACTTAGCCTGCGGAGACATTCCAAGGAGGGCAGGGACCTGTTCAAGAAGGTCAGCTCTGAGAGTGACTAACGTCTCTAGTGCTATCAGTAGGGCACAGGTCACATACTGTGCAATGTTTTGAAATTAACTTCAAAACACTCTATATAAAGCATGATCCTCTCCAAATAGTGCCATTATGCGCACAAGAGACACCTGGAGGACTTTCCTACAGATGACCCCAAAGGCAGGGCTAGGAGCCACTTCTGTAGCATCCATTACAGATTTCTGGGTTGTACATGTTTTGTTTTTTAAATGAGTATATGTGGCTTTGTGTACAAGAAAAAAAGAAAATAGAGACGTTTAACAAAAACTTCTCAATTCTGCCAGGATAACTCTCTTTGCTACCAGAGGATCAGGAATACCAGGGAGCAAGGAGACAGAAGCCCCAGGAAGGCCCAGGCCGAGTGGGTGACCTCAGGAAGAGGACACAAGAGATCCAGCGTCGGCCCGGAGGACAGTCTCCTCCCCCATCCCCACCCCTGAGGTCACGGCCCGGCTCAGCCACACCTGGTGGCCACGCCGTCTCAGGGAGCAGCGGCGGGATCTCACCTCTCGGATTTTGCGCCTCTTCCCAAACATGATCTTTCGGTACAGGTACTTCTCCCGCTTCTTCATCATCATGATGGCCAGGCGCTTGGCCTCACTCTCCTCCTCCTGGGCCAGCCGCTGCTTGTCCTCCAGCTTCACGGTGCCTGCCATCACCTTGGGTTTCTGCGGACACACAGCAGGTGCTTGTGGGTGCAGGTTCCCGGGCTCCTGCCCCTCTGAACCAGGCAGTGCCTCTGGCTGAACACGCCCATACCTTCTCCTCCATCCTCTGCTCCTCCAGGGCGGCCAGGTAGGCCTCTTCCTCCTTCTCCGAACCAGCCTCCACACCTTGCTCCTCCTCCTCCTCCTCCTCCCCATCATCTTCACTGTCTTCTTCTTCCTCCTCTTCTGACTCTTTCAAGTTTCCTACAGACAGTCAATGACTTCTGAGTGCCCTGGTTACCAGCTCTTTCCCTTGCAGAGTGAAATGCTGGCCCCAGACATGACCCTCTCGGACCCCACATCTCAGACATGCCAAGGACAGTTCAAGACTACCCAACGTAGCTACCTCTGGCCTCTCCCCACGGGCACAGCTGCCTTCACGGGAACCTCCAAGGTCCCCAGCCCCCACTCCTGAACTCTGTTGTCTACGTGAACATGGATGAGTACTCTAGCCCGTTCTGCTCAGTTACTCTGAATGTAAACACCACCAGACTGTTAGAAGCAAACGGTTCCTTTCCTGCCCCCAAGCATTACCCAAAAGGTGGTTTGAAGGGCTTTCAGCTGCTGCTGCCCCATTCCCTGGAGTCCGCTACTCTGTAGCCAAGGGAAATGGCCAAATCAAGGACCCTCTCCACCCTGGTGGTGGTAAGTGGGCCCCCTCCCGCTTACCTGGGTCCTCTCCTCTCTGCAGAGCCAGCAGCTTCAGCTTCTCAGGTGGAATGTAATCTCCTTCCTTCTCAGACACGAAGGGTGAAAGATGTGGGGGCAGCTGCACCCCAGGGAAGTACTCTGCCACAGGGAGGAGGAGCCGGGCATTGACACAGTCAAACACCCACTGGGGCTGCACATAGTACCTGGTGCAGAATGGCCAGCAAAGACAGGTCAGGAGGGGTTACCTGCAGTCCCACTGCTCAGCAGGGGCCTCTGAGACAGACCTCTCCCTAGGCAGCATGAAGGCACCGGGCTTACCTGCCAATGACAGGGGTCTGCTGTCCAGGCCGGTCGACAATCTGGTGGGTGATGCGGGAGTCCGTGACATCATAGGTAGCCCCAATGCACAAAGATTTGTCCCAGGACACGTTCCCCCCAAAACTTCTACAGGCACAAGAAGAGACCACGAAGGTCCCCAGGTGTGAGCTGCCTGCTAGGGGACCCAACTCCCTGGGACATACTGAGCAGCCCGCCCACAAATTCACCCTTTCAGGAGGGGTCCGTCCCCAGCCTGCACTGTCCAGTCTGTGCCGTTCCCTCCACTGCTGGCCCAGCAGGGCTCTTGGCTGGGGAGACAGCAATGGCAGCCCTGCTCTTGGGTAAGCGCTCCCGAGGTGCTCAGGCCAGAGCACACACGGAAACAGACACCACCTCCTGGGTACTCACAGGGACCCATGGCAGGACCCAGACTGGCACACAGCGAGCGACACTGCCCAGCCCACAGAGCTTGCCCACCTGATGACAAAGGCCAGGGCCTCTCGGGGCACCTCGCGGTTCAGGAAGAACTTCAGGCCTTCAAAGAGCTTCTTGTGCTTTTCCTGAGCCTCCAGCTCCTTCCTGTGGTTCTCTTCCTGTCCTGCCATCTCCTGCCAAGCCAAGTCTCATGTCACCAGGGCACCCACCTCCCTGGGGGCGGGGCTGGAGGTGACCCCCTCCCAAGTTTCTTCCCAGACCTGGTCCCCATGCCCAGTCCCACCCCTCTTCCAGAAGGCAGCACAGTACTCACCCCATCAGCAGGAAACTCGTCGGCCTCTGCCTCTTCCTCCATAGCAGGCACCACCACGCGGGCCAGGCTGGCACTGAGGGCCGCGAGTTTCTAAGGAGGGAAGCAAAGCTGCAGGGCTACCCAGGTGTGTGTGTGTGGGGGTCCCTGTCAAAGTGGAACGGGATGGGGAGAAGCAGTGATAGCTTTGGGCCAGCCCTGAGCGCACCAAGTTGAGCGATCTGTCGAGTTGCCCTCACCCAAGGCTAGAATCCCAAAGGGGCTGGAGACAGGGACCACGCTCTTGGGAAATGCAGGGCTGATGCACCCGAAATACCTCTCACCTCCATGGAGCTCTCGGAGTCCAAGGCGTAGGCATCCTCCTTCGCCTTCACCTCTGCTTGGGCCTGAGCCTCCAGCTGGGGAGCAGAGGGAAAATCAGATGATGAGGAAGGTCCTAGCCCCTCACCTCCACGTGGGGATAGAAAGGCTTGGGCCGAGTATGGTGGTACACATCTGTAATCCCAGCACTCAGGAGGATCGCTGATAGCTCAAGGCCAGCCTGAACTACCTAGTGAGAACCCTGTCTCAAAAAACCGGTGGAGGGGGAAGAAGGGCTAGGGCCTTACCTTTGGCGGGTAATGGAGGTTGAGCGACTGGTAGAGGCGGAAGTTGACAAAGCCCAGCAAGGTGGTGTAGAACTCAGTGAAAGTGGCCATGACCCTGTAGTCCACATCTGTCGGGTGCTGGGGGCACAAGAGGTGCATCAGCAGTGTGGGTCCAAGGCTGGGGCTGCGGCGCACCCCCACCCACTGGTATTCTGGACACTAGTGAGGCTCAGGATAGGGTCCACAGGGATAGGGCTATGCTGGAGGCCAGTGCCAAACCCCCATGTGGTACAGTGGCGACTCTTTTCCCCTAGAAGAAGGGTAACTGGTCCAAGGTGTTCTGCCTGCCCCTCCTCCATCCCTCAAGCCTCAGTGCAGACTTCTGTCCTGAAAGATGTGACCTCCAACCTGGGGAGCTCAAGCCCGCTCCGGCATCCCTCCCAGCCTCTGTCCAATGTTGCTTAGAGCCAGCTGAGCACAGGAGGGTGGTCCTCCAGAGCACAGCCAGTCCATGGCCCAGAAGAGGGGCCACAGATCTCAGTGGCAGAGATGCCTTAGAGAGGACATCTACACCCTGGCAAGAGCCTTGGGAGAGATGTTCACATTTTAGTGACCCCTCCTCAAGCCCACACAGCAAGTACAACCTGAAACCCATGCGGCTCAAGTGCCAGGGAGCCCTTGGGAAATAACGGGCAGAACCACTACTTGCTTGGAACAGAGGCAGAAAGCCAGATTCGAAAGCTGCCAGCCAACCCAGCAAACATGGTTCATCTTTGCCCTGAAGAGCTGATCTGAGACCTGGACCGCTGTGCCTCCACTTTCAACTGATCCAACCCTCTAGAACCAGGGAGGTCAACCCAACTCTGCAATAGACAAGATTCTTCAAGAAATATCAAAATCAGTAATGACCTCAACATCCCCTCTCTGCTGGGTGTACTCAGGCCTCTGAGCTGTTTCTTTACCTTGCTGCCAGGCAGGGATGTGTGCTACAGGGGCTCTGCCCGGCCTGTGACATTGGGCACCAACCCCATTCTGTCAGCAAGGAAGTGAGCAGAGCACCCCCGACACATCCCACTGCTGCGTGGGTCGCATTGCTGCTCAGGAGAGGGGCACACAAGGGCCCCGCTACAGCCCAGTACTGGCCGTCCATCTTCGGCTGAAGGAAGCAGTGGTGGGAGCCGGTCAGGAAGGAGGAATGGGCAGCTGTGCCCTTCCCCCAGGGCCAGCTGTGTGGAGACTGTCCCTCCACAGGGCCCTATTCACCACTCAGGAAGGCACACAAAGACCAGTCTGAGTAGCACGGGGGTGGGACATCAGAGAGCAGGAAGGACAGAGAACGGCAGGAAGGAAGGAAGGAGGAGGGATGGAGAGGAAGAGGGAAGGGCCACAGGCTCTGGCTACCCAAGCCTGCCCCAGGTGCGGGACGAGGACCGCCCAAATTCCCTTCTCACCCACAGACAGACCTCAGCCCACCACCCAGTACCAATGGGCCATACCCAGCCCTCGCACCCCCCAGAGCACCTGACAGGTACCCCAGGTGGCAGCAGCTCATTCCCTCAACCAAGCCGTCGGCAGTACCTGCTATCTACAGAAGGTACCAGCCCCTACTTTATGAAGACGCAGAAAGGTGGGCCAAGGGCAGGCCACAGAACGAGAAGCCAGGTGGCTGGCCAGGACAGACCCTTGGAGACACTAGAGGCCACTGTTCTTCACTGGAGGCAAAACCAGCACTCTTCTCTACAAGACCATGGCAACAACCCCCAAAACTTAACGAGAAATCAGTAAGAGGTTGGGCCGTATGTTAAGTGCTTTGTCCTATCCCACCCCCAGGGTCACCCCATCCTCCAGCTGTGGGGAGGATGGGATGATTGATGCAGCAGGAGTGCCAGGGTCAGAGCTGTCCATGGCAGAGTGGGGACCGGGACCCCGTGGGTATGAGGGCAGGGCCAAGTTCTGTCACCGGCATACCTCCACCCAGAGCTGCTCACACTTTCATTCGACCCCCAAGAGTCAAGCACCGGGCACTGAAGATTTCTTTTCCCTTAAATCCTCATAACAAGCTTAGAAGTGGAACCTTATTATTGAATGAGGTACAGAGGGGCTCAGGAACATGTCCAGCTGATGTGCGCTGGAGCTGGGAGGGCTGGGGGACTCCTGCTCTTAATTAGGCTTAACGCTAGGGTCTGAGTATGTATTTATCACATTGGAAATTCTACAACGGATCGAGTGACAGAGCTACAGGGCTGTGCAGCACATTCCCATCCCACCTTCCACCGCAGACGACAATCAGGAACGCAGCATGTGCTGCACTCCGCAGGACAGCAAGTCCGCCACCCACACTTCAGGGGCATCTAGGACTCGGCACAAGACGTTCCCCACAGGCACACTCACATCATGGGAGAAGGCATAGGGCGTGATCCACACGATGGGCTGCCCCAGCACCTCGGCCTGGTAGTAGATGCCTTTGATGGACAGGAAGACCTGAGCGGAGAGGGACACAATGTGTTGACAACCACAGGCGGCAGGGGAGGGGCGGGCAGGCTCCCTGGGCCCCAGCTCACCTTTCGCAGGGCACGGGCGGCAATGATGTAGTGCAGAAACTCCACTGTGAGCCGGCGGCACAGCTGGATGGTCTGCACGTGGCACTTGCCTGTCCGCGGGAAGGTGGAAAAGAGGAAGCACATGGACAGGGCATCGTCCAGGTCCCGCAGCGCATCAATGAATGTAGGGTACCTGAGGACCATGGGGGCTGTGCTCGTGAGCTTGTTCAGCCTGGACTCTGAGAGGGTCCTGACCTCCATCAGAGGTCCACTGGCCATTCGACCTCGCCAATGGCCTACTCCATTGGCCACCCAGAGGTACCATTCCCCCAACTTGGCCTTGCTGGGCCACTTCTTGACCTGCTGGCACCAGCCTCCCCCAAGTTGGTGGCAGACCTGGAACAGGCCTGGAGGGAACCACTGAACCAGGATGAATCACCGAGGACCAGAGAAATCCCAGCGGGAACCCCAAGTCACCCGCCACAGAGCTGGCCTTGACCACTGCTGTATGAGGGTATAGACCGAGTTAGGGGCTCTCTGACCCCTTTTGAAGTTAAAACCTTTAGTTCAAAGGCAATCTATTAGAAGGTCCACAAGGGAAACGAAACAGGCAGCTGCCTCATGGGCCTGGGAGAGAGTGTCTGGGCCTAGCCACAGGCCACCGCAGTAGGGTATGTCTTCCTTGGCTCTCATTACCCAGATTCACCTACTTGGCAGAGTCAGTTAGAACCAGGGGTAAAAATGCTGTAAGTGGGACCTGGGGGAGTCTAGGAAGAGACAAGAACAGGAAAGTAGTTCTAGGAACACTGTAATAAACGAGGAAGCCGAGGAAAACTAGCTGTTCTAGGCGGGATCCACCACTGTGTGGGTGCCCAGCTGGGGGACTGAGGTGCAGGGCATGGAGAACACACTGAACTACAAGTAATGAAGGACACCTGGGTTCCAACCGCAGGAAGCCCAGGGCAGGTAACTGCCATAGCCAACCCCAGCTTCATCTGGAAAATGGTACTGCCCTGTCATTTTCCAGACGACACTGCAAGACCAGACTGGTGGTTGAAAACTGGGCCCTTGCAGCTACCTAGAGATGCACGAGGCACAAGGGGACAGACAGGGCTTCTGGCCTCCCTCAACATCACTGCAGCTGGAGCAGGCTCCATAGCTTTGGACCTCCAAACTGCCTTCCAAGAAGCTTCCTTTGGAAGGGCTCTGCTATTTCATAAACGATTCTGAAGAATATGGGACCATCACTCACTGCAGTGAGTCAGGAGAGGTCTGCCAGGTCTTTAAACCCAAGCAAGGATGGAGGCAATAGGAGAAGAGCCATTGGGGGAGCTACAGAGCTGAGCAGCAAGGCAGAAACCTCAACTGCCCCCCTGTGGTCCTCTCTTGTTTCCTAGCTCCTCATCTCACAGAACCCTTGTAGAAATGGCACCAGTCATTTCTGAGCCACCTGATTTTCTTTCGTAAGACCTGGTTCTAGCTAAGGGGATACGGGTGCCATCTGGCGTATGAACACAGGGGTTTTTTTGTGCGTGCCCCTCTCTTTATCTTTTGTACAGAACAGCTGTGTGATAGGCAGGACAGGAACGACCATCATCTCTATGTTGGCGATGGGGACTGTCCAACTGCCCAGCTCAGGGCCACAAGGATGAGATAGAAACACCATCTGTCTAGCTTCTAGGCCAGGGCCCTTCCCAGGACAGCCCACACTGACACGAACACAGCCACGGCCACCTATTCTGCAGCTAAGTACACTTGGGCCATTAGCCCAGACAAAAAGAGACAGTCACTAGCCTAGGGTTTCTGAACCTCACCACTACTGACCTCTTGGGATAGACCGCTCTGTTACAGAGCCTGTTCTGGGTAATTAAGATATCTAGCAACAATCCTGGCTGTATCGCCTAGAAACCAAAAGCATCCCATCGAGTTAGAGGAACCCAAAGCACTCCAGACACCGCTAAATGTCCACTGGAGAGGCAACACTACCCCGGGTTAAGAACCAGCACACGAATTAGAGGGACTTCTCAGCAGGCTGGGCAAGGAACAGGTAAGACCACAAGTGTCCCCATGCCTGACAGGTCCCCCCAGGTGTAGCCCCAGAGGTCTTGCTCCCTCCTACACAAGGCCTTTGCACTTGCTATCGCCGCTGCTCGGATGTGGCTCCCTTGGTTGGCTCAAGTATCTCCTCAAAGAGACCTCCTCTGACCAGCGTGTCATCGACACACCTCCTCCAGTTCCCTGCATGCTGCTTACATCCCTCACGGTCCTCAGCACCACTTGCAATCACTATGGTGACTTGTCAGTTTGGATCTTGGTCTGTCTACTCACAAAGGACGTGCACTCCGTGAGCACAGTCTTGGTCTTGTCCCCCCTCCGTGCTCAATGCCAGGGCAGAGCCCAGTAGGGAAGACAGCGGTGCTCTGAGGCGCGCCTGACTCACCGCTCCTTGATGATATGGTCAAGTTTGTAGTTGGGTTTATTGTCCTTCAGACGCTCCACAGTGTTCCACTCACTCTTCCCGTAGGCCTTCCGGAGCTTCCGGACAAACACCTGGAAAAAAGAAAGGGACCACTGAGACTGGGCCAAGGACTGCTGCACACCTCTCTTGCAGAGGATGGATCCAAGAGGTGGGCAGCCTCTCACTGTCTCCAGGAGCTGGGCCTGGCTATCTGCCTGTAGGATCAGCAGGATCTGCACAGCAGCCAACTCCACAGAGCAGCTGGCTGACCTACGCTAACGACCTGAGCTGGACCAGGACACCTCCGTTAACGATGCACAGGGACAACCACTCACACATATGCTGGTGCCGTGTTTTACATGGGAAGAATGCAAGGCAGATCAGCCCCATTTTCCAAATGAAAAAAAGAGGCCCAGTGATGTGCCACTGAGAAAGATCAGGGTCAGAAGGGCTGGGCCTTGTTCCCAACTCCAGTTGGCACTGGCCAGATCTTCCAACTCATCTGGCACCTTGCTTCAAAGAACTACTGTTCATGCCCCGCCTTAGGGTCTCCCAGAAGCTCAAACAGCATCTGGGATGACAAACAGCGCTCAGAAACCGTCATCTCCCACCACCAGTCCACTTCTAACAGTGACTTTATACAGCCACAGAACAATACAAATGGGGCAGCCCAGTCTCCTGCTGGCCACCAGGTGGCACCCCTCTGCTCAGCCAGACCCTGCTCCCAGTCAGAAGTGTCAGCAGCAATAGTCGCCTTTCATTAGTCTACTTTCAATTATTTCCACTTGGTAAAAATAGGTTTCTGTTGTCCCTATGGCATTTGAGCAGTGAATGATCTCTGTCTGTGGAATGGAGGACTTGGTCTCCTGGGAGTAACCTCAGAAAGAACCAGCTTAGAAGCTGTTTCTTTAGGCAGAGAATGCACCAGAAAGACCCCAAAATAGCATGAGCTTTGCCTCAGGAGTAAAAAATGTAATCTTTTAAGAAACAACCAGGTAAAGCACCAATCACTGGCCAATTCTGTGCAAACGATTTCTAGACATGTAGTCTTAGTGAGTCCTTGAAACACCTCTTTGAGACAGAATGACCTCCTCCTTCAAAGAGGCTTGCTCAGAGGGGCTGGCAACCTGTGTAAGATCAGTGAGTGAGTCACGGAGCTGTGTGTAACGGAGACCCTTCCAGACACTCAGCCTAGGCCTCCTCACCTTGTATTCCCGGAATTTGTTGACAATGGGTTCGTGGAGGAGAAACTTGATGTCTTTAATGAGATAAAAGGTTCGGGCTGCTGTGGAGCCCTTGTTAACTTTCTTCTTATGTTTGGGCTCATGGGGATAAATGCCCTTCAGGATGCACAGCCGCCTAAAAGACAGAAGCCATTTGTCATGTAAGCAAAGGTGTAAAGCCACACCTGAGCCTGGAAATCAACAGTGAACAGGGAGCTCAGGACCCCTGGAGAGCTCACATCCTAATACAGGAGTTTGAAAATCACAAGTTCCCACACAGATATATCATGGAGACTGTTGTAAGCCCAGAAAGGAAACAAACAGGATTTGGAAGGGGCCTAGCAGGCACTCGATGCCTCGCTGAAAAATCAACATTTCAACCACATAAAGGTGCAGGGGGTGGAGGATGGAGAAGGGAGGCAGCGCAGAGGGCCAAGCCAGGTATGGTGTTGCAAGCCTATAATCCCAGCTACTTGGGAGGCTAAGGCAGGAGAATTTCAAGTTAGAGGCCAACTCAGCAAGACTCTGTCTCATAAAATAAAAATAGCAAGGAGTATTGTGTCAGTGCTCCCTGGGTTTAATCTCCAGCCCTGGAAAAAAAAAAAAAAAGACAGAGGGATAAGCACCCTAAAAAGGACAAAGACCATAGGGCTGGAAAATGCAGGATATGTATAAAGGACTAAAAGTGAGCTGGGGGAGGCTGCTGAGGTCAGGTCTGGCCCAATGGCAGGGCTCACAGGCCATAGAGAAGTCTACACTTGACTCTAAGAACCCCCAGCTGCAGGATCGGCAGTCTCTTCTGCCCAAATGGAGTGGCAAAGATCCCATCAACTCATTCTGCAGACCCAGTTCTCCTCCCACGCCCCCTCGGACCATACCCGGCACAGCACGGCTCACTAAAGCAAGGCCAGGTGAGAAAGAGGAAGAATCGCACAATTTACCAGTCAGCAGCAGCTTAGGTAAGCCCAGGAGGCTGCTGAGTTTTCACTGCATTTCACAGCACACACTCCCAAAGACCCAGCTCCGCTCCTTTCCAACCTCACCTGAAGTCTGCCAGGCTCAGCTGCAGCTTCTTCCGGGCCTTGTTTCGGGTGATGTAGTTGGTGGCAGAGCCTCGTTCATACTTGGGGAAGGAAAAAACAATTCTTCATTAGTAATGACTGAATGACTGACATCAAACTCTGGCCACATCTAATTCTAGAAATAACTATCACTCTGGACAAGTGCCCAAGACGTTTCTGGAAGGTAATACTGTAGGGAGAGAGCCGACCTGCCTAAATGAGCTCTGCTGTACTATCTTTGTAGCTGTCAACACAAAGGACACACACTGGGGACTGCGACACTGGGGACTATGAGGTGTTGTGACTCTGATAAGCACTAGCTCTAAATACTGGCCAGAATAGTTAGTGACTCTGACATATTATTTCATTTAATTCTCACAACCCAGTGAGGTAGGTGCTGTTAGAAGCCCCGTTTCACAGAGAAAATAAGCTTAGTGAAATAACCTGCCCATATTACACAGCTTTTTAATAGCTGGAGCTGGGATTCAAACTCAGGTCTGAGTTCAGAGCCTGTGCACTGAACTGTATTCTCAAACTAGTGTTCTCAATCTCTAATCTCCCCTATCATAATCCCAGGACTCAGGAGGCTGAAGCAGGACTGCTGTAAATTCTAGACCAGCCTGGGCTACAAAGTGAATTCAAGGCCAGTCTGAGCTGCATAGTGAAATCCTGTCTCAAAAAAACCAAAAAACAACAACAACAAAACACAAAATCCTTCACCACCACAAGACTTTTTAGACAGCCCCCACAGATCATCTTTTCCTCCCCACAGCCCCAATGAAACATCAATACCACAGACATCCCTAAATCTGCTTATGTAAGGTGGTCCTTTTGAGGGGCCCAGAAACCACTGTAATATCTAAGATACATCCCCCAACCAAGCTTTGCTCTTTTGAGGATAGCACCCTGGCTGAAAATGCATGCCTGTAACCCCGACCCCTCAGGGCACTGCTGAGGTAATGAGGATCACCAGCACAAGCCCAGACTGGGTCAAAATAAAATTAATCAGGGCTGGGGACATAGCTCAGCATTCCCCATATTCAATTCCCAGGACTGGGGGGTTAAAATAAATAAAAGAAAAAAGAAAAAGAAAATGAATACCCTAAGCCACAGCCTCTTCCTTTCACCATTCATTCAACAGACAATAGCAGGTCCTCTAACACATTCAAAGCTAGACACTACAGGAGAAATAAAGACCAAAAAAAACAAAACGAAAAAACCCTGGTCTCTACAAACTCTCAAGCATGTTGCCCTGTACAACCAACTGAATGTCTGTGGTGCTTAGATGCTGCCTCACACTCACATCTCAGTATCCTTAACAGAAGCAGTGTACTGCACCAAACACCTTCAAAAGCTAACCACGCACAGGTCCCTTTCAGGAGAGCTTCCTCTGGAATAAGCCAGAGGGGGCCTCTAAGACTTCCCAGCTCTCGAGGGTCAAACCTATAGTCTTCTGAAGACTAATGCTTATGAATAACTTCACATTCATGAAACACACCATTCATTCTTTCCTTTAGACATTCTGTGATTGTCTTTTGGGGATCAAGTCCATGCTAAGTGCTGGGAATATAAAGATGAACTTCAGACTGTATCACTTGTATCACATTTAGTTTTCATAGGAGTGTTTTCCACTGTCCTGTGCCACATGGATCTTTGTAAATATTAATTGGTTCTCAACAGGGTGCCTTTACTTCCTGGATATGTGCGTGGAGTGAGGGACGAGAATTCTTTCAACAATGTCTGGAGACATTTTTGGTTGTTGGTTCCCACTGGCATCTAGTGGCTGGAGATTAGCAGCTACTGAACATTCTACAATGTACAGGACAACACTTTCCACAACGAAGAATTATCTGCCCCAAAATGTCAAAATGGTTCCGAAAACCCAGCTTGAATGAAGTGCAATGGCTTGTCACACTTCTGCATCATGGGCAGGTTTTCCATCTCTGGTCACTGCATCTTCGCTTTGATTTCTACTACTCAGTATAAAATCCAAGCCCTTCACTGCGGCTTACAGGTTTTACAGGGTAAGATCTAACAGGATAAGACCTTACACGATTACAAATCCTTATACACAATAGGCCTTTCCTACCTACTGGTCTTAGCATTTAGTTTCCAATACAGGACTGCTCCCTAAGGATGTTCCATGCCTTCGGAACCCATCAAGTCTATTCTGCTCTTTCAGATTTGTGCTCTTTTATTATGCCTTGAAGAAAACTTCCAAGACTGCACTAACTGGAACACACATCGTTCTAGCGTTCTACAGTCTCGACCTTACTCCTTGCTGGTTTCCTTCGCAGCACACTTAACAATCTGCGGTCATTTTCTGTACTTTTGTATCCGTCTTTCCAGTATGCCAGAAAGTAAGCTTGGGGAAAGCTGGGGCCATATGATTGTTTCTATTTCCATCTCCAGTACCTCGGGCAGGGCTTGGTTCACCCGGAAAGGAGGCAAGCCTTGGAAATGAAGAACTGAACGTCCTGTTGACCGCTCTTTGTAAACTGTCGTCGTACGTGTGGCGTGAAGTTAAGTTTTATAATTCTTTCGACAGAAATAATTCCGTACTTCTTTCCCAGCTTTCATCAGACGAGCACTGCAGTACAGTGCTACCCCATCCTCGAATCCCTTCTCGGGGCTGCCTCCAGTCTCCTCGATCCTGCCGTTTCTGCTCTCACAAAGAGCCGAGGCCCGGGAAAGAGACGACCATAGGCTCCGCCACCCTCGTCTTCCACTCCCTGAAAACTCTGGCGCCCCTGCCACTCACCTTCTTCTTCTCCAAGCCTCCCATGGCTCCACGTTTCAGGCTCTAGGAGGTCCGCGCGGACAGACAGCGCCACTTCCTCCCGCACGTGCCCTGCCTAGGACCCCGAGGACCCCTCCTGCCTCCATTCTGTGTGGGCTGTCCAACAAGGTGCCTGTACGGATCCAGGAAAAGGAGAGGCTTTATAATCCAGTTTACAGACAAATTTTATAAAAAGAAATCTCTAGGTATCCCTTTTGAAATTGTTCCCACACATCTTATTGTTATAAACAGTTTAAGAGACTCAGGCATTTTTATAGTCACCCTAGTAAAGATTGCGTATAAAGTAAACCCCGTTGCATGTTGGGATGGAGAGAGGCGGAAGGCTAGGAGACAGCGCAGTGCCTTCTGGGATGAGAGGGGAGCCACACTCCTCGGTGTAGGCGGAAGTTGTGTTGTTATAGCAACGGTTGCTAGGCGTCGTGGGAACCTTGCTGGCCCTCCAGAAGCTATTCCTTTGCTTTTTTTTTTTTTGGTCCTCTGTGGGTTTTTTTAAAAATTGATACATTTTAGATATATATAATGATAACATTCATCATAGGGAATTTGTACCTGTACATGATACATCTTGATATTAATTTGATTTTACTTTCAGCTTCTGTTTTGTTCTTTTGCTCTTATGAAGATAAAATAGAGCAAAAGGAACTTTTTCCTCTTAGAGGTAGAGAAGCCTAAGGGGCCATTTACATTTTCTACACTTTAGCCATGAACCGAAAAATAACGAAAGGCTGAGCAGAGTTACAGAATTCAAGGTGTAAATTCCATATTGTGCTTCTAAAGGCATATTTATAGGATTTATATAGATGATGTCGTGTGGGAAATAAATACAGTTCTAAAGCTCTTGCCGGGTGTGGGCACACGCCTGTAATCCCAGCACTCCGGAGGCTAAGGGAGGGCAGCCCTAAGTGTGAGGCCAGCCTGGGCTACAGAGTGAGCTCAAGGCCAGCCTGCACTGCATAGCAAGACCCTGTCTCAAAAAACTAAAAGCAAACAAACAAAAACTGAAAAAAAAAAAAAAAAAAAAAAAACCCTCTAAAATTCTGGATGTCTTTTTCCTTGGAGCTTCCAATCTCCATTTGGAAAATGCTTCAAAAGTTTAAATCTGAGACCTCTTGAATATGACCTGGCTGAAGGTCATGGTTATAGAAGTCATCCGTCGGCGGTGTGGACAGATGTTAAGCACTGGTTAATGCTTGTTTTGAACAATTTGGATTTTTTTCTACTTTAAAGCTAAAACAACAACAACCCCAGAAATTCTACAAACAATGAAACATGGAAACCAGACATGGGAGGGTGAGCTGGCAAAGACTTCCTGAGAAATGTGGGGGAATCAGCAGTGTGGTATTCACAGAAGACAGAAGCAGGTTTCTGAAAGAATCTGAGGTCAGGGCTGGGGCGGGGGTAATGGCAGAGCCCTTGCTTGGAATGCCTGAGGCCTTGGGTTCCAGCCCAGGCACCAGCAAACACAAACAAAACAAATTTGAGGATAAAAGAGGAGTCGGTGAAGGGAGGGAGAGGGTACCCGGGCCAGAGGAAAAACTTCAGGGGATGCAGAAAACTTCAGAAAGTCCATTATGAAGCCAGGTGTGAGGCCAGGCGTGGTGGTGCACTCCAGTAATCCCAGCACTTGGGAAGCTGAGGCGGAGAATCATTGCGAGTTCAAGACCAGCCTGGGCTACAGGGTGAGCTCA
>NW_004955455.1:4810055-4811133 GCF_000276665.1 Chinchilla lanigera
TTACATACCAAAATCCTGTCTCAAAAAACAAAACAAAGCAAACCCCCTGTTATGGCTGATACATTGTGTCAACTTGAGGAGTCTAGAGGTTTGGCTAAGTGACTCAGCAGTTCTACATCCTGGGGTGCAAAGGACATGCCCTTCCTGCTCTAGCACGTTATTCATTGTGTCAATGTGAGAAGTTTAGAGGGTTAACTATGTGAGTGCAGCCCCCTGGGTGGGGGTAGCCTTCTTACAATGTAAGGGAGAGAAAGAGGCTGCTTGCTGCCATTCCCCCCTTTGCTCTTGTTGCTTTGTTATCTTCTGCCTCGGAGCCAACCAAGTATGGACTGAAACCTCCACAAACTGTGAGCCAAATAAACCTTTCCTTCCTTAATTTTGGGCTTTGGGTGTTTTGTCTCAGCAACGAGAGAAAAGTGACTAAGACACCCCTCAAAAACAAAAATTTAAAAAGTCTGTTATGACTGCAACACAGAAGATGCGGCAGGAAGATGGGCTGGAGAGGCCAGCGGCAGCGGGCTTGTGAAGGAGACACGGGAGCAGGGCCCATGTCGTGGGCATGTGACCCGGGCAGCTGACAAGGTCCTTGCACTTGGTCTGGTGCTCTGTCACTATCTTGAAATTCTTCACAATTTTTTAAAGAAAAGGCCCTGTATTTTCATCTCACACTGACCCTCAGAAATCACATACCTGGGGACTGGGAGTGTAGCTCAGCCGCAAAGTACTTGCCTAGAATGTGAAAGGCTCTGTGCTTGATTCCCAGCACCATAAAAACCAAAATAATCATGTAGTTGGTCCTTCAGAGGAGAGGTCACTCACAAAAGGAAGATGGATTCTGTTTTGTTCTTTTAGTTTGTGGGATTTTTTTGTTTGTTTGGGGTTTTTTTTTTGTTTTTGTTTTGTACTGGGAATCGAACTCAGGATCTTGCATTTGCCAGACAGGTGCTTGTGCCACTGAGCTTTCTCCTTGGCCCTGATGGACTCTGTTTTGCTCACATTAATGTTAAAGGATGGGAGGGGCTGGGGATTTAGCTCAGCGGCAAAAGCGCCTGCCTGGCAAGCGCAAGGTCGTGAGTTC
>NW_004955455.1:4811443-4813503 GCF_000276665.1 Chinchilla lanigera
AAAGATTGTTGTACGATTCCAGAACAATGCAAGGCAAATTTTAGTTCCATAAAGGGAAGATTTTGTTCATTAGAGCTATCCATATACAAAATGCTTTTGCAAGCCAGGTGTGGTGTCTTACGCTTATAATCCCAGCACTCTGAGAGGCTGAGGCAGGAGGATTGCTGTAAGTTCGAGGCCTGTCTGGGCTACACAGTGAGTTCATGAGCAGTCTGAACTACATGGTGAGACCCTGTCTCAAAAAAAACAAAACAGGGCTGAGGATATAGCTCAGTGGCACAAGTGCCTGCTTGGCAAGTACAAGGTCCTAAGTTTGATTCTTGGTACCAACAAAACAAAACGAAACAAAAACCAAAAAAACCCACAAAGGGGTAGGGGTGGATTATAGCTCAGTGCCAAGGCCCTGGGTTCAATCCCCAGTACAGCAAGAAAAAAAAAGCTTTCTGGTTTTGTGTAATACCAAACTTCTGAAACCACCATGCTGAAGAACACAGTCTCTGCAGGTAGATTTTCCTGGTTTACCTCCAAGCCTTGGAAAAGCCTTTTTTTTTTTCTTTTTGAGACAGGGTATTGCTATGCAGTTCAGGCTGGCCTTGAGCTCACTTTGTAGCCCAGGCAGCCTTGAACTTGCAAGGATCCTCCTGCCTCAGCTTCCCAAGAGCTGGGGTTACAGACATGCGCCATCATGCCTAGCAGGAAAAGCCACTTTTGATGTACCTCTCTCCGTCCTTTGTAAAACGGGACAATTTTAACTGTTTAGAATAGTTGTTTAAATATCTTAAACAAATTTTTAAAAAATAGGTAATGGTGTGCATGCTTGTAATCTCAGAACTCCAGAGGCTGAGGCAGGAGGATTGCCATGAGCTCAAGGCTAGCCTGACTACATAGGGAGACCTTGTCTCAAAAAACCCCAAAATAAGTAAATAAATAAGTGATGGACCGCAGTTTGGCAGTTTATTACCCAGTTACATATGATCTTATCATACTTATCATATCAGTAATCTTATCATACCAGCAATCTTATCATACCAGTAATTGTGCTTCTAGGTATTTACCCAGCTGATAGGGATATTAAATAAATGTGCACAAAGAAACTGTACATGAATGTTTCCAGCAGCTTTATTAATAATCACCAAGAATTAGAAACAATTAAGATATTTCAGTAGGTGAATGGTTAAACACTATGACATACCCAGCCGTATAATGGATTACTATTCAGTGATTAAAAGAGATGAGCTAGCAGATCATGAAAAGGATGACCGGCTCTTAAATTCATGTTGCTATGTGAAAGAAGCCAGTCTGCTAAAGCTACCTACTATGTGGTTTCAGTTTTATGGCATTTTGGAAAAGGAAAACTACGAAGACGATAAAAAGATCAGTGCTTGCTTGGGATTAATTAGAGATTGGGAAAAAAACTGAATAGGTGACAGATTTTTTTAGGGTCGTGAAACTATTCTATACGATACTATACTGGTGGACGTATGACACTATACATTTGTTTAAACAACAGCATCTCACAGCATAAACAGTGACTTCGGGTATGCCTCTTAGCGTCCCCCTCCCGCCAAAAAAGAAAATCATTTAGGAGGTTGGTAAAATCCCAACATGAACGCAGAATGTGACAAATAATCTGACAGTTTAACAAATATGTAAAATAAAGCTAACCGAAGTGGCAGGAAGTCAGAAGTACCCTGTCAAAAGTTATTAATTTTTTTTTTCCGGTACCAGGAATTGAACTCACGACCTCGCGCTTGCCGGCAGGCGCTCTGTCGCTGAGCTAAATCCACAAGCCCCACTTCCCACCCCGTCAAAAATTGAAACGCTGGGGCCCCGCAAGGGTCCAGGGCGCTGGCGTGCACCGCTCGGCAAGGCCCTCGGCCGGGAGCAGTCGGGTCTCCGCGCCCCTGGCCGTCCCCGCAGCGCGGTACTCGGCCGCTGCTCAGCCGCGGACGCTGATCCCGGCGTCTGGGGCCTTGGGCGGCCTCATGGGCGGCCGTCGCTCCGCCGTCCGGATGGTCGCCGCGTGGGCAGCCTCTTGGGTCTGGCGGCCGCGGGAGCTC
>NW_004955455.1:4814754-4820741 GCF_000276665.1 Chinchilla lanigera
ATTATAGCAAAATGTGATTTGGGGAGGAGGTGGGTCACAGGGGCCGTGCCGGGAAGGGTCTATCTCCTTCCTTCTCCCATTGATTGCTCTCTGCTTCCTGCTGCCATGCCATGAGCTCTTTCTCCTTTGCCACGCTCCTTTGCCATGCTCTGTCTTGGAGCCAGAAGTCTATGGAGTGAAGTCTCTACAAACTCTGAGATAAAATAAACCTTTCCTCCTTAGAGTTGTGAGGGTTGGATATTATATCTCAGCAATGAGAAAATAATTAAGACAAAGGCTCCAAGTCCAATCCCTAGTACCACTAAAGAAATACACACACACACACACACACACACACACACACACACACACACGCACAATACAAGCTACAGACTGGGACATTTCCAAATAGCATGTTTGAGAAGAGTCATACTCAGAATACATAAATAGTCATTAAAACACAATAATAAAAAAACCCTAGAAGAAAATGGACAAAACATTGGAATAAACACTTTCTTTGCCTTTCAAATGACAAATAAACACCCGAAACTGTGCTACATCATTAGTCAACCACAATGAGCTATCATCTAAAATTAAAAAGGAAGACCATATCAAATCTTGATGAAGATATGGATCCCTAGGGTTTGATGTGGTTTATCTACCCCCAAAACTCATGTTTGAATTTGATTCCTATTTTAAGGTATTAAGAGTATGGAAACTTAGTCTGACTATAATGTTTAGAGTTGGTTGAGATGATTAGGTAGAGATGATTAGGATTAGATAAAACCAAGGCAGAGACCCATGACTGAGTGCTGTGGCTTTATAAGGAAAACAAGAGAGACCAGGGGATATACATGAGCCCTCCTGTCTTTCACCGTGTGATATCCTGCTTTGCCTTGAGAATCTGTCATCAAGAAGGCAATCATCAGATGTTTCCCTTTTGACCTTGGATCCTGTCACACTTAATAGTAGCTCCAGAATCCCTCACTGGTTTGCATCTAATGCTGAAAGGAGATCCTATATTACAAGTTGTAGGAGGAGAAAATAACTCAAGCTGGGGTTGTGGAGAGATTGGAAAGGTCCTGATCTTTCTGCATGGACAATTAGACCACACACAGCTATAATATAATCTGGTCTTGAAAAATCAGGCTGGGCATGGTGGCACATGCCTGTAATCCTAGCACTCAGGAGGCTGAGGCAGGAGGATCGCTGAGAGTTCAAGACCAACCTGGGCTACAAAGCAAGCTCAAGGCCATCCTGAACTGCATAGTGAGACCCTGTCTCAAAAAGACAAAAAAAAAAAATCACTAATTTGATCTTCCACATCATATATTAGTTTTGCTTGTTTTTGGATTTTACAACCATTGAATATCAGAGCATGTTTTAAAAAGAACTGTGTTCTTGGCACCCCCTCAAATCAAAGAAAAAAGAACAGTGAAGTGTCTTGAGATGTTACCCTACCCCTATGGATATGTAATTTTTATATAAAAATACTACAGAAGTAGGAGACTTCTAGAATATCACTGTTGTTTTGTTTCCTCCTTTCCAGACTCACAGATAATGCAATCAGAGCTGATGGAAACTATCATCTTCTCTTTTGAAAAGAGAGGAGAAAAAACCCCTCTGCTCCTTGAAGAAAAATAGAAAAATCCTTGTTTGTACCCTAACCTGTTGGAGTGTAAATATAGTTGTCCCTGTCCATGAGTGATTGCTGCAGGAATTTGTTCCAGGACCACTTGTGGACACCAAAATCCTAGGATGCTCAAGCCCCATATATACAATGGCTTAGGATTTGTGTGCAGAACCTATGCACATCCTTTCACATACGCTGAATCATCTCTTCATTACTTATAATATCTAGTACAATGTAAATGTTGTGCAAATAGTTATTACATCTTTATTGTTTAGGGAAGAATGATTAAAAAGTCTGTACATGTTCAGTACAGAGGCAATTTTTCTGAAAACAAAATTTTTTTCTGACACAAGGTCTCAGTCTGTCATTCAGGCTGGCCTTAAACTCACTATACCGCCCAGGCTAGCCCCAAACTGAGTGCTGGGATTACAGTCATGTACCACCAAGCCCGGCTGTTTTTTAATATGTTTGATCCACTGTTGATTGTACTCTATAGAGCCCGCGGATATGGAGAGCTGGCTGTACGTCACTCCAAGAGCCAGATAAACCCCAGTGCCTTTGGCTGTCATGTTGCTAGAGTTTCCAAAATCTGAGCTTTATCCTGTAGGTGGGCCAATACCTAGAAAGCAGCGCTCAGGCATCCTGGAACCTTGGGAACCCAGAGCCTGATCTGGGCTGTACCCATTTGGTTTTCCTAAGAAGGTAAGTTTTATTATCTGTTTGGATAAGACCAAGTAACTAGACAAATGTCTACAGATTTAAGTCTGCCCAGGTGTGTGACAGGTGAAAGCAAACATTCCTTATCTTTGTATTGTAGAAAGTTCTAGGAGGCCAGGATTTCTCCTAGGAGCATTCCCGGGGAAATTTCATTTCCCCACACAGTGTGTTTCTTCGTGTCTAGCTTCTTTCACGGAATATTACCTTTGCAAAATTCATCTGTATTATTTTACAAATGTTCATTACATTCTCACTACTATATGGAATATAGCATAACTTGTCCATTATATTTTTGGTGGGGATTAGGTAATGTAAAAGTTCACCAGCTGTGGCTACAGGGAGAAATCCACAAGACAGCCTTCACTTCTCTTTTAAATTTTAATAATATATTTTATTTGACCTAATGTATCCTGTTGTGTTGTTAACATGTAACAACACAACATGTTGTGTGTTGTGTTAACATGTAACCCATACACATTCATTAATATACTGCTTTCATCCATTTTTACTCTATGCTCAGGGGTTATTGCCATTCAAACTGACCCCATTTCAAATGTTCACTGATCACATGTGGCCATAGCTACCATAGGAAGCAGCACAGCTGTTGACTGGTGACAGAAATTCAAATCTGTCAGGACAGAAATTACACTCAAAAGTAAAGCAGAGGGCTGGCGATGTAGCTCAGTGGCACAAGAGTCTGCTTGCCAAGCTCAAGGTCCTGAGTTCAATTCCCAGTTCCACCCCCGCCAAAAAAATGGGCTGGGTGTGGTGGCGCATGCCCCTAGCACCCGGGAGGCTGAGGCAGGAGGATCGTTGTGAGTTCAAGACCAGCCTTGGCTGCAAAGTGAGCTCAAGGCCAGCCTAAACTGCGTGGTGAGACCCTGTCTCAAAAAGTCAAAAAAAAAACAAAACAAAACAAAACAAAACAGTAAGGCAGGGGCGGGGGTTAGAGCTCAGCAGCATAAGTGCCTGCCTAGCAAGTGCAAGGTCCTGAGTTTGATTCTCGGTACCAAAAAAAAAAAAAAAACAGTAAAGCATGCTTTTTGTGTACTCATCAATAGCTGATCCCAAAATGTACATAACACATCTTAATTCTCTTTTCATGCTCTTTCTTTCCTCTTCCCGCCCCATCCATCTCTTGGTCTCCTTTCCTTTTGCAAAGGACAGGATCTAACTCCTATTTCCTATTACTTATTTTTTATTTTTTGTTCTTTATTTATATTTTTGGTTTCTCATATAAGAGAATTTATGAGTAATTTAAGCTTGTATCTCATTTATTTTACTTACCATTACAGTCTCAAAGTAATCCATTTTCCTACAAATGACTCCTTTATCTTTATGACATAGTAGTACTCCATGGTGTATGAATACTACACTTTCTTTATCCATTCATTTGTTGAACATAAGTTGACATATAGGCTGCTTCCAAGATTTAGTTATTATGAATTGTGGTGCTATAAATATGGGTATGCATGAATCGCTGTACTATGATGTCTCTAACTCTTTTGAGAAGATACCTAGAAGAGGGATACCTGGGTTAAATGGAAATTCTGGTTTCAGTTTTTTGAGGAGTCTCCATACTGCTTTCCATAATGGTTGTACTAGTTTACATTCTCACCAACAATGTAGAAGGGATTATTTTTCTCTATGGTCTTGTCAGCATTTGTTATTATTATTTGACTTCTTTTTCCCTGCCCCCTCCGGTGCTGGGGATTGAACTCAGGACCTTGCACTTGCCAGGCAGGCATTTATGCCACCGAGCTATATCCCCAGCCCCTATTTGACTTCTTGATGATGGCAAGATGAAATCTCAGTGCTGTTTTAATTTGTGCTTCTCCCATCCAAGTACTAACACTTCTGAGATCTGGCGGGTACATTCAGGGTGGTTAGGCCATAGACAAATTTGCATTTCTCTAATGGCTAGAGATGTTGAATATATTCTTATGTATTTATTGGCCATTTGTACTTCTTCTGAGAAGTGTCTGGTTGTGTCAGTTTACCATTTTTTCATTGAAACTTTTATTTTTAGGGGATCTAATTTTTTGAGTTCTTTATGTATTCTAGATATTAGTCCTTTGAGAAATAGCTAGAAAATTTTTTTCACATTCCAAAGGTTATCTTTTCTCTCTATTTATTCTTTCCTTTGCTGTGCAGAAGCTTTTAAAATTTGATATGATCCCATTTGTTGATTCTTGATGTTATTTCTTGTGCAAATGGAGTTTTGTTCAGAAAGTTCTTGCCTTTGACTATACTTCAAGAGTTTTACATATTTTATCTTTCAGCAGATAAAGTGTTTCTGTTTTAACATTTAAGTATATGATCCATTTTGATTTTAGTTTAGTACATGGTAAGAGATAAAGGTCTAAATGCAATCTTCTAGCCAGGCAAGGTGGTGCATGCCTGTAATCCCAGTATTTGGGGAGCTGAAGCAGGAGAATTTCCATGAGTTGAAGGTCAGCCTGAGCTACATAGTGAGTTCAAGGCAGCCTGAAAACATAGTGAGAGTCTGTCTCAAAAAGTAATTAAAAAAATAGATTCAGTCTACTACATGTGGAGGGCCAGTGTATCTTTCCTCCAGTGTAGGTTTTGGGTCCTTTTATCAAAGTGCAGATAGCGAATATGCCTAGAGTTGTTTCTGCATCCTCTAGTCCATTGCTCCACATGTCTGTTTTTGTGCTAGTACCATGCTGTTTTTAATCATTATAGCTTTGTAATATAACTTAAAGTCCAGGATTGTGATTCCTCCTGCTTTGTTTTTATTGCCCAGGATTACTTTTGTCATTCTGGGTCTCTCCTGGTTCCATAGGATTTTAGGATTGTTTTCTCTAGTTCTGTAAGAAATGCTATTGGTGTTTTGATGGGATTGCTTTAAATCCGTATATCAGTTTTGGAAGTATGGACAATTTAACAATATTAGTTCTGCCTATTTAGGAACAGGAGATATTTTTCCATATTCTAGATCGAAGGATCAGGATGACCTCATTGATTTCCATTTTCAGAGTACTAAAGTTTTCATTGTACAGGCCTTTCACTTTCTTGGTTAGGTGTAAGGCACCTCGTTGGTCTCTCATTGTACCCCAGGGAGAAACGGCAGTGGGTATGAGAAAAATAAAGACAAGAGACAAGAGCTGGGGTCAGGTGGAGTTACCTCTTGCCTGATGAGCAAGAGGACTGCCCAAAAACAGTAGAGAGTTTATTTATACCTGGAGAGGTTGATTAATTTTTTGTCTCTCTGCCCAGCAACCAGTTAACAAGTTAAAAAGCCTTGTTTACTCCAAGGGGCTTGTTTACTTCGAGGAGCTCCCGTGTTCTTGGGCTGGCTTCATCTTGCACGTGTAATTATTTTCCAGCTTCAGCGGCTCCCAACAGTTAGGTCCATTCTTTAAGTATTTAAAATGTTTTTGACACTATTATAACGGTATTGTTTTCCTAAATTCTTTACTGGTGAGTTCATTATTGGCAAACAGGAATGCTATTGATTTTTGTGTACTATTGTATCCTGCTACACCACTGAGTTTGGTTATGAAGTCTAGGAATCTTTTTGTGCAATTTTTGGTCTTCTATATGAAGGATCGTGTTGTTTAGAAATAATAGTAATTTAACTTCTTTCCTTTCCTATACATATCCGGTTTATTTCTTTCTCTTGCCTGATTGCTCT
>NW_004955455.1:4821001-4823348 GCF_000276665.1 Chinchilla lanigera
CAGGCATGTGCCACCATGCCTGGCTAAAATACGATCCTTCTACTTACATTCTTCAGGGTTTTTAATCAAGAATGAATATTGGATTTTGTCAAAGGATTTTTCTGGTGTATTGAGATGATCATGTGATTTTTGTCCTTCTATTTATGTGATATATTGTAATTATTGATTTTCATATGTTGATCTTTCCCTGCATTCCTGGAATAAAGCCTACTTGCACATCACATGCAATCTTTTGAATGATTTGTTGATCTGTTGAGGATCTTGTTGAGAATATTTGTGTCTATGTTCATTAAAGAGATTTACCTATAGTTCTCTTTTTTGGTTGGGTCCTTGTCTGGTTGTGGAATCAGGGTAACGCTAGCTTCAGGAATGACTTTGGGAGTACTCCTTTCCTTTTGATTTCTCTTTTTTTTGTTGTTGTTTTTTTCCAGTACCGGCAATTGAACTCACGACCTTGCGCTTGCCAGGCAGGTGCTGTGCTGCTGAGCTAAATCCCCAGCACCCCCCTTTTGATTTCATTAAAGAGTTTGAGGAGTGCTGGCATTGCTGATTCTTGTACAAATCAGCAGTGAAGCCACTGAGCCAGGGCTTTTCTTTATTTGTTGGTTTATTGCAGCTTCAGTTTCATTGCCTATCAATGGATATTTCAGGGTTTTTTATTCCTTCTTAGTTCCATTTTGGTAATTCATATGTATCTAGAAATATATCCATTTCTTCTGAATTACCCAATTTGTTGGAGTACAGGTTTTCAAAGTAGTTACTAATACCCTTCTGGATTTAGATGACGTTTGTTGCGATTTCACCTTTTTATTTCTAATTACATTGATTTGGGTCTTCTCTCTCTTTTTTTTGGTGAGATTGGCTAGGGTTTGTCTATTTTGTTCATTGTTTCAAAGAACTAGCTATTAAACTCATTGATTCTTTGTATTTTTTAGTTTCAATTTTATTAATTTCTGCTCTGATCTTTATCATTTCCATCCTTGTACTAGCTTTGGATTTGGGTTGTTCTTGTTTTTCTCTGGGACTTTGAGGTGCATTATTAGGTTATATACTGTATTTGGACTCACTTTTTTCTTTTCCTTTCTTTCTTTCTTTCTTTCTTTCTTTCTTTCTTTCTTTCTTTCTTTTTTTTTTTGAGAGAGGGTGTCACCATTAGTGCAGACTGGCCTTGAATTTGCTTATGTAGCCCAGGCTGACCTTAAACTCATGCTATTGTTGGGTGGAACACTCTGTAGCTACCTATTAAATCTGTTTGTTTCAAGGTTTGGTACAATTCTTGATTTATTTTGTTGATTTTTTTTTTTTTTTTTGTCTAGTTGGTCTATATGTGACAGTGGGGTATTGAGGTCCCCACAACACTATAACTGTGTTGATGTTTATGCTCTTTTATGCCTAGTAGTGTTTGTTTTATGAAGTTGGGTCCACCAGTGTTCAGTGCCTATGTGCTTATAATTGCTATCTCTTCCTATTGAATCATTTCCTTAATTACTATGTAGTGATCTTTTTTGCCTCTTCTGATCAGTCTTGGCTTTGAGAATAAGATAGCTGCTGGGCACGGTGGTGCACATCTATAATCCCAGCGCTTGGGAGGCTGAGGCAGCAGGGTCACTGTGAGTTCAAGGCCAGCCTGAACTAGAGGGCACATGCCTCTAGTGCCAGCTACTATACTTGGAAGGCTGAGGCAGGAGGATTATGAATTTGAGGCCTGTCTGGGCAGATATCAAAATAAAATAAAAAAGGGCTAAGGAGGTAGCTCAGTGATAGTGCTCTTTCCTAGCATGCTGGAGGACGTGGGTTCAATCCCCATTACCACAAAATAAATAAGAATCGTTATGTAATAAAAGGCTATTTGGATGTTACACCATAGGAAAATATGTTTTTTGTTTTTTGTTTTTTGTCTTTTTTGAGACAGTGTCTCACTGTGCAGTTCAGGCTGGCCTTGAGCTCACTTTGTAGCCCAGGCTGGTCTCAAACTCGCAACGATCCTCCTGCCTCAGCCTCCCTAGTGCTGGGCTTACAGGTATGAGCCACCACACCTGGCAGTACCATAGGAAAATATGTTGTCAAAAAATAACCTAGCAGTTGGCCTACCATTCTTCTGTAAAATCAAATTTGTCAAAGAGGCTTCTATAGAAAAATTTGAAGACTGCAACATTACCCAAAAGGTACAACAATGTCTATTTTCTGTAATTGTTTTTAGTTTTTAATGTGCTTAAACAATTAAAAATAATGAAATGTTTCCATTCAACCCAGCTATCCACCTTCCCAAAAGATTTTAAAGACATCATAATCACAGTGACATGGCTAGCTTCCTGCCTTGTAGGCTCCCAGAGGGAGGGCTTCTGGC
>NW_004955455.1:4825122-4826196 GCF_000276665.1 Chinchilla lanigera
TAATATGTAAAACGATAACCATTGATAATTTCCTACCATTTTGTCTGTAATTTGCTAAGTCCCTCCTATTATTATGTTATCCTTCTTTTACTCTTTAAAATTTAAAAAAAAAAGTAATAAGCACAGTGACACATGCACACCCATGCTTATAGCAGCACAGCTCATAATAGCTAAATCTCGGAAGTGGCCTGTGTGTCTGTCAACCAATGACTGGATAAAGAAAATGTGGTATTTATACATAAGGGATACTTCTCTGCCATGAAGAAGGATACGTTTTAGGCATTTGTAGGAAGATTGGTGCACCATCAGACCATAATGTTAAGTGAAATAAATCAAACACATGAGCTTAAATACCACATGGTTTTCCTCATATGAGAAAACCAAAATAAAACTGAAAAGCAAAAAAAAAGTTAATAGAAATAGAGAGTTATCTCTTTTGGAAAAGGGAAGGGGACGGAGACATGGAGGGAGGAAGAAGGGGGGTGAAAAAAAGAATTAAAATGTATTTATGGTGCCCATTCCCCACAATGATTAGTTATGTACCACACATGTCCTAATAAAAATTACAATTTTAAAGAATAAAAAATAACCAAAATGTATCATATATGTTTTGCAGTTTTAAAAAATTGAGAATATATTCCTTAATGTAGTGATTTTTTTAAAGTTTTGAGTGAGAAGTAAAATTGTGGGGCAACTCTTGGAAAAAAAAATACATTTACAAGGCCAGGTACAGTGGCACACACCTGTAGTAGGGCTACTTGGTGGGCTGAGGCAGGAGGATCAATTGAGTCTAGGTTTTCAGAGCTGTAACGTGCTATGCTAAGCAGGTATCTACACTAAGCACAAAGGATGATCAAGATATATAGTAAATGTTTAAATTAAAACATTTTTATTACAATAAGAGACACAATTGCCAGACTCAAAAATAGGTTATAAAGTCAGGCACAAAAGTAGGTTATCTTGAAAGAATGAACCTTGGCAATTTGCCATAAAATAAATGCAATAAAAATCTTATTTGAACATTGGGGATGGTGACACACGCCTGTAATCCCAGCACTCAGGAGTCTGAGGTAG
>NW_004955455.1:4826531-4836469 GCF_000276665.1 Chinchilla lanigera
ATTATTACTATTATTATTTGGTCTTTTTGAGACAGGGTCTCCCTGTGCAGTTCAGGTTGGCCTTGAGCTCACTTTGTAGCCCAGGCTGGCCTTGAACGCACAATGATCCTCCTGCCTCAGCCTCCCAAGTGCTGGGATTACAGGTATGTGTCACCACATCCAGCTTTATGCACAATTTTAAACTCAGGTGGAGTGACCTGGCCCAGGACACATAGCCACCACTAGCTGACTCTGCGTTGAGCTTCTGGTGGGGCTGGGGGCTGAGGGATCCTTTGTTCTTTCTCTTCTCTGCAGAGATTCTTTTAAACATTGTTTTGTTAGTGTGGCAAACTGCCCTGCTCCCCGCGGTGCTGTGGCGCAGATGATTCCGTTTTATTCTTTAACTTGTTTTGTTTTGTCATCTCCAGGAAGTTGGCAGCTGGATCGGTCGGCCAAGGAAACAGCCGGTCTGGTGTGGTTCCCGCGGCTGCCCCGCCCTCTGGGCTGGCTGCCAGGCTGAGAACAGCTGACTCCAGAGTTCTCATTCATGTGACCACCATGGCTCCCCGTCCTGCTTCTTGTCTCCAGCCGGGGTGGGCACTTGCAGAGCCGCTTCTGTGAGGAGCAGCAGGTAGGCACCTCAGTTCTGAAAGTCCGCCCCTGGAACAGCTGGCGGGGACACCAGACAGGCAGCTAAATGAATGTGGCAGATCAGCTATCAGGCTTTCCGCTCTGGTCCTGGGCTCTTTAAGCAGTGGAGACAGAAAGCGACTGGGCTCAAGTTGTCCTATGCAGTCCCCTGTGACCCTTTCCCTCCCTTTGTCCCCTACCTCAAGGAAGGCTGCTCTGCCCTTCCTTCCTCTGTCCTTTGACCCTCTTTGCCCCTGAATAACAGACCTTTCTGCCTTTCTCTTGCTGACTTAGCATACCTAGGGGAGCGGAGAGATTAATCAGTGACAGGAAGCTGCGTCTTGTCCAGAGTGGTGACCTGTTGTGGTCGGACAAATCTTGGCGAGCCCAGCCCCAGGAGTTTCTCCTGCTTCCCGCCTGCTGCTCCTGCCATGGGGAACCTTAGGGCCTTCCTCTTCCTGCTGGGGGCCCTGGGGGCTCTCGCCGAGTTCTGTGGTGAGTAACCAGCCCCTCTCTCATTTCTCTTTCCTCCTGGGTCTCAGGGAGAGAGGACTGTCTTTCCAAGACCCTCATTATGTAGCTGGGGAAACTGAAGCCCAAGTGGGGAATTGATCTGCCCCTCTGGGCTCCCACAACAGTTTGAGTTTGTCTGGACCTCCGTGTTTGGCGCTTTGTATGGAGATTAGTTAGATGCCTGACTGTCCACTAAGGCAGTCAGACAAGATCAAGTCAGACAATAGGAGGGGATCTTGATCTCCCCCATTAGTAGGGCATGGTGGCACACTCCTGTGGTCCCAGCCCTCAGGAGGCTGAGGCAGGAAAATTACCAGGAGTTTAAGGCTGGTTTGGGCTGTATAGGTCAACCTGAACTACATAGTGAGAACTTGTCTCCAAAAAAGGAAAAGAAAAGAAAAGAAAAAGATCTCCCCCATTAATTCAGGTACGTGTTCGATTATCCATCTAACACACATTTACTGAGGCTTCTCAGTGCCTGGCCTGGTCTTAGGCTTTGGAGAAAGAACAAAGGGCAGGACCAGTTTGATCTCTGCCCTCCTAGAGTTTAAATCCTAGGGAAGAGGATGGATAAAAGAAATCAAGTTCAGCTGGGCATGGTGGCACATGCCTGTAATCCCAGCACTTGGGAGATTAAAACAAGAGTATTGTCTTCAGTTTGAGGCCAACTTGGGCTACATAGGGAGTTCAAAGCCAGCCTGAATTACTGAGCGAGGCCCCGTTTCAAAAACCCAAAAAGAAAAAAGGAAAGAAAGAAAGAAAGAGAGAGAGAGAGAGAGAGAGAGAGAGAGAGAGAGAGAGAGAGAGAGAGAGAGAAAGAAAAAGAAAGAGAGAGAGAGAGAGAGAGAGAAAGAGAAAGAAAGAAAGAAAGAAAGAAAGAAAGAAAGAAAGAAAGAAAGAAAAAGAAAGAAATCAAAAAAAAAAGAAAAAGAAAGAAATCAAGTTTACAAATTGGGTTATGTGCTGGGGATCTAGCTCAGCAGCACAAGTACCTGCCTGGTAAGTGCAAGGTCCTGAGTTCGATTTCCAGCACCAAAAAAACAAACAAAAAAACCAAACAAATTGGGTTATGGTGAGTACCATAGGAGAAGCCACCCAGGAGTAGAGTGGAAGTAGACAGGCAGGGGACCACCAGTTCTGGGAAGGCCTTGGAGGTGCCTATGGGTGCTGAGATCCAAAGGAGGAAGAGGAACCAGTGGGCCAGAGAGTGGGGACCACATTCCAGGCAGGGAGAAGCAAGTGCTCAGAGACGCTGCCGGCTTGTGTGTCCCAGGGTCGCAACTCTCAGGACTGCTGGGGCCTCTCTGTCAGTCTCAGTGCGGGGCTCAGGCTCATTTATACACCAAGACAGGCAGGAAGCAGAAGCGGGTCTTAGGGCTCCGACTGCCCACCTCTCCTCCTTGCCTCCTTTTACCCTGCACACCAGGTCTTTGGTGATCGTACGAACCCTGAGAGGCAGACGCGGACAAATGTAGGCGTCAGATAAAGAAGTTGAGGGTCAGACTGGCCAAGTGACATGCTCAAGGAGCTCCAGCTATACTAGACCTTTGGAACTTCAGGCCAGGGTCTTCTCTGGGCGCTAGAATTCTCTGGCCTGTGTTCCACAAGGGCAATCAGACCCCTCAGCCCTGAGTCCTTGATTCTTGTCCAAACAGTCCCCAAGGGAGACCAGAAATGGGCCAGTCACAGCTTCCCCTCCTGCCCACCTGGCCAGCCTGGTCCTCACCCTGACAATGAGCCCTTAAGCCTGACCTCATAAGAGTCCCCTTCCCTTGGATTCTGAAGAAACTTGACTTTGGATAGAGGTGCAGCCTGCTGCTGCTGGGTCTTTTAATTACTCCCAGCCTCCTCCACTCACTCGTAAGATGGGCTAAGAATGTTCCCCTGCCATGTACCTCCTCATTGTGGTACATGGATCCCCGGCACCTGCTTTCTCATGAAATCTCTGTGTGCTGGTGAACCTGGCAGGGATTGCTGTACCAATGCCGCAAGCAAGATAGGCTCCTCTGCTTCTGAAAGCCAGTGCCAATTAGTCCTCTGCTGGCAAGGCTGGGTGGCTCTGTGTGCAGGAGGCACCTGAGAGCAGGAGACCTTAGCGAGGCTGGAGCTTGCTTGCTGCTACTTTGTTTGTTTGTTTGTTTTGGGTTGGGTTTTTTTGGAGACAAAGTTTCACTATGTAGTTCAGCCTGGCCTTGAACTTGCAGGGATTCTCTTGCCTCAGTGCCGGGATTGCAGGTGTGCACCACTATGCCCAGTGCAAGGCCACTTTTATTATGCGTGGTGAATCTGAATCTGCCCAGCTTTTTTTTCCAAAGAGGCTAAAGTGTAAGCCTCCCTTTACATCTGCCTCCTTAGCACTTTTAACCCCAGCTGACTCATCATAGTGAAGGTTAGAACCCAGGGTGGGGACAGAGGGCTCCTTCTCCAGTTTCAGGAATGGGGAAAAGAAAAGAGGTACAGAGGAACAGATGATCAGATTGTCAGAGACAGCGCAGCAAGAGACAGAATGCTACAGAAGTGGAGACAGGAGCTGGGCATGGTGCCGAACGCCTGTAATCCCAGCACTCAGGAGGCTGAGGCAGGAGGATTGCTGTGAATTAGAGACCAGACTAGGTACATAATGAGTTCAAGGCCAGCTTGAACTGCATAGCAACACTCTGTCTCAAAAAAAAAAAAAAAAAAAAAGAAAAAGAAAAAAAAGAAAGAAAGAAAGAAAGAAAAGTGGAAACAGATATCAAGAAAAGGAAAGAAAAAGCAGTACTCCCTGGCTCCCTTTATAAACATTATCTGAAAGACCAGCCACATTTTCTAGCCTGGCCTCACACAGCAAAGCATTATTTAGGGTTTTACACCAGTAAATGGTCACCCAGTAGTAACAGATAACTGTGATTCTTGGGGAAACTGGCCTAAATGGGTGGGATCCAAACTCAGAAAGATAGGGCTGTGTTCTAGGACCCAGTCCTAGTGTCAGGAACCCCGGCAGGCAGGCAAAGCACTCTGCAGCAGTTCTTTTCCTTAGTCCTGGGGTGGGGGGATCCTGCCTGGCATTCTAGGATGTGGTGCAGTGGAGACCGCCATGGTCACTGGGAAGCTGTAGCTGGCAATGACTGAAAAGCAGTGAGACAGGAAAAGGGGCAGAAAAGTGCCAAGTGCCTCCGCACTAGTCTCCTCTAAGTGACCTTGTGCTGAGCTCAGGTCCCTTTCCCAGGGCAGGAAGACAGTAGTTAACCAGAGCTGGGAAACAACCTGAGGCTTCTGCTTCCAGAGTATTTCAGTATCCCGATGACACAGTTTGTGGTAAATTTCAGGGCACAAATGGCTGACTGTAGCTAGCCTCACAATCTCAGGCCATTTTTACTTAAACACAGAGATGGCACGGCAGGAAAAGCATCATTCTCAGATCTGCACGGAGGAAATTGCCCGGGCAGCCCTGCTGAACCAGCTCTCGGTTTAGAGTGTTTGGAAACGATGCGTCACACATGCTAGGTGGGGCTAAAGTTCTTGTCAGTGGGTAGAACATTCGTTCAGGGTACCAAAGGGCCAGAGGTTTGCAGTCAGACCAGGTTTTGGCTTTGCAGGCTTATTTTTTGTTTTTGTTTTCTGTTTTGGGTATGGGAATCGAGCTCAGGACCTCATGTTTTCCAGGCAGGTGCTGTGCCACTGAGCTACATCCCCGGCCCTGCAGCCTTGTATAAGGCACAGTGTGCCTTTGAACTTCTGCTTCCTGTTTTGTTCAAAGCAATGATGACAGGGTCTGCATTGCAGGTCCAGTGTGGGGACCAAGTGAGATGGGGTGCAGTGCCTATGGCATAGCACACGTATTAATAGCCAACCTCACTGTCTCTCCTGATGAGTGGGGAAGTAGTATCCTTTGCCTTCAGCCTACCACCTCTTCCTGCCTCATTCCAACTGCTTTTTGGGGACATCTGCTTTTCCCCTTTATTCACTGCGTTTTATTATAGCCACGTAAGTGGGATATATACAGGGTGAAGATGGGAGTAGGAGCGCCAGACATGGTGGCACGTGCCTGTAATCCCAGAACTTGGGGGGCTGAGGCAGGAGGATCGTTGTGAGTTCGAGGCCAGCCTAGGCTACAAAGTGAATGGAAGGCCAGCCTGAACTGCATAGGGAGACCCTGTCTCAAAAAGAAAAAAAAAAAAAAAGATGGGAATAGGGATATTCACTTCCTAGGGAAGGCCCAGGGAAAGCCAATTCAGTTGCTTGTTAATGGCCTGGGCTACAACCTTATATGCACTGTTTTCCTTTTTAAGTCATACCACAGTTGGATAGTCAGCTGGTGGAGAGGCTTGGCCAACGCCTCTTGCCCTGGATGGACCAGCTGTCCCGGGAGCACCTGAACCCCAGCATCTATGTGGGCCTGCGCCTCTCCAGCCTGCAGGCTGGGACCAAGGAAGACCTCTACCTGCACAGCCTCAAGCTCGATTATCAACAGTGCCTCCTGGGGTATTGTTGCATTCTCTCCTTTTTCCCTATGTTTTGCTTCACATCCTAAGGGACAGGAGACCTGGGTTCTGGTGTGGGCCTGTCACTACTTTGTTGGCAACATCAGGCAAATTTTGTCTTTTGTGGGTTTTTCGCTGTCTATAGAATGAAGGAGTTGATAGGATGAAGTCAGAGATACTAGTACAGGGCCCTTGTACTGCTACTGTATGCTCTTATACTTAAGGCAGACATCACTAATCCATAACCACACTCACCCTGAGCCAGGAAGCTGCTCCTGACTCTGTGTCCCTTCTGTGCATGAAGCAGACATCATTAATCTATGACTGTACTCTTGCACTGATCCCAGAAGTAGCACCTGACTGTGCTTCCCTTCTGTACATGAGGCAGACATCACTAATTCATAACTGCATTCTTTCATACTCAGCCCAGAAGCAGTGTCTTTCTGCTCCTTTCCAAGGAGCATTAAGGAGAGGACTGTTCTAGTGTTTGAATGAACTTTGAAGAGTCAAGAGCAACTTCCTCTCAAGGAATGGATGTAGGGTGGGGAAAGCAAAGAAAGGGAAGGGTGCAAGGATGATGCACGGCCAAAACATGAGGCAAAGCCAGGTAATTTGAATGCTAGTGCCCTCAGAATTTCTCTTTGAGTTTGATCTTTCATCTGTTTAAACATCTGTGACATGCACCTCACAAGAACATAGCTGACCACACCTTACTTTTGGAAGTTCTAGCAAAAAGTTTCCAACTATTAGCGCTTTTTCCACTTTGTGATGCCTGTGTGGGGTACCCTAAGCCAGGCTTACCAATGTGTAAACAGTTAATTGGTAACAGTTCCTAATTGACTTTGTCCTAGACCTGCCACCAGCGATGACAACGGTGACTGCCCGACCAAGCCTTCCATGGGCCAGCTGGCACTCTACATGCTTGCTCTCAGGGCCAACTGCGAGTTCGTCAGGGGCCGCAAGGGGGACAGGCTGGTCTCACAGCTCAAGTGGTTCTTGGAGGATGAGAAGAGGGCCATTGGTGAGGGGACACCATCTGCTGGGTATGGGAAGGGGCTGGGAGGGCTTACTAGGTGATATTCTTGGTGATAACTAGAACTTTGGACTTTTCCCCTCAAGCCTCTTTCCCACTCTCTATTCTACCTATCTCACACTCCACCTAGATGTTCTTGCCTGCTCCAGTAGCCATGCTTGAACCAACCTTTCCTGAACTCCACCCGACACACACTCTGTGAGCCAGCCCTGATACTCAGCTACCTAAACTAAGCTCACTATACTCACCTTCTAGGACACCTATATACCTCCTTGACTGCCTGCTCCTTAGCTTCTTTCTGGCAACTCTCTGGCCACCTGATGTTACCTGGCACAGAATAGACAGAGTGAGGCCTTTCTATACAAATCCTATCTTTTTTTTTTTTTTGGTACCGGGAATTGAACTCAGGACCTTGCCCTTGCCGGGTGGGCGCTTGTGCTGCTGAGCTATATCCCCTGCCCTATGAACCCTATCTTGTTAGTGCTGCTGAAACCCCTGAGGGGCCCCTCACTGCTTTGCTAACAGCCTGCAGCATCCCGCCTGCCTTTCTCTCCTCTCTAGGCTCTGTTCTGCTCACGCTCTCACCCATGTCTCTGTGGGCGCTGACCACACTGCCCTTTCCGCACACAAGCCAGGGTCTTCATACAGGGTCTGTCCTTACCCTTCTAGCTCAGCGCTGCTCTGCCTTTTCCTCCCGCTGTCCCCAGTGTCACTTCCCTATGGAATTCTGTGCCGATTCCCAGCTATTCAAAGACCTCTGTCATGTGGCCCAGGGACCTCAGGCCACACATTTAAGTTACAAGCGTGCTCTGGTGGGCACGAGCAAGGGCCAGCTGAGGCAGTGAAGGATCTCCAAGAAAGCGCTGCATCGAGGAGCGAAGCAATGGCATCCCGTGTGCTGGCTGCGTGCTGGGAGGGGGCAGAGGCAAGCCCTCGGGCCTGGCATAACACGACCACCCCGTGGCTCTCTCCATCCCAGGGCACAGTCACAAAGGCCATCCCCATACCAGCTACTACCAGTATGGCCTCAGCGTCCTGGCCCTGTGTGTCCACCAGAAACTGGTCCATGACAGTGTGGTGGGCAAGCTCCTGTATGCTGTGGAACACGACCACCACCTCCACCAGGACCATTTCTCTGTGGGTGAGTGAGGCAAACCCTGCTGAGGCCAGGCCAGCATTCCGCTGGCCCCCAGCCCCAGCTGAAGACCTCCACACCCTGGCCTCATGCTCAGCTTTCCCCAAGACCCCTCCTTATCAAATTTCTTAGAGGGAACTGGGGAGGCGGCTGATATGTGGGGCAGTGGCTGTGATCCTGACCCTAGGTCCATCACACACTCACTGTAGGACCTCCTGGGTAAGTCAGCTGGCCTCACCTGGAAAATGACTTCCCAGAAGCAAAGGGCTTGGCACATGCCTGGCATAGAGAAAGTTCTTCAAGCCTTCCTGTGGCTGCCCTTTGCCACAAGGGCTTAAACCCCAAGGCCCTTCCTGGCCTGGTCTGGCCCGGCCCCATGTGGGTGTCCAGCTCATCACAGGTCCTGTTCCCCGCAGACACGGTGGACATGACGGGCCTGGCCTTTGCCCGTCTGGAGCGCTCTTACTTCAACTCTGATCTGAGACCACGGATCTGGGTGCACAGTAATTCTCTCAGTACCATTTAAGCTGAGAAGCCCGAGAACTGGATTCAGGATCTGCTTCCTTACTGCATGATCTTGGGCCACTAGTTCCGTTTCTTGTCATTTGTTATTCAAGGTCTTTTCTAGGCCTGACATCCCATGAGTAAGTGTGTTCCTTGCATGGGGTGGAGCAGGATGCAGAAGGTAGAGGGGGCAGTTGCCCAGAGAATAGCAGAGGGCCCTTGCCAGCAGGGAGATTGTTTTGCCTCAGAGCCTTGTGGAAAAAAGTACTGTGGAACTGGACGTGGTGGTGCATGCCTGTAAAGCTAGCGAATTGGGAGGCAAAAGCAAGAGGATCACAAGTTCAAGGCCAGCCTTGGTAACTTAGACCATGTCTTAAAATAAAAATGAAAAGGGACTGAGGATGTAGAGCTCAGTGTGAAAGCCCTGGATTCAATTCCCACTATCACACACACGCACCAAAAAAAAAAAAAAAAAAGGCAGAAAAGAAAACCCACTGTGGATATGTGAAATCACCAGGAGAGAGTAATAGGGCTTTAAAAATCCCACGGCCAGGGAATCTCCCTATACCAATTAAATCAGACTGCATGGAGTCAGTAGTTTGTTTAAAACTCCACCAAGGTTTCCATCTACACCTAGGCTTGGGAGAGGGTGGTGAAGGATACAGTCCTCTTGGGCCTCCCCCTGTCAGCTCAGCCTCACAAGGAGTAGCGTAACCAACAAATCCAGCTTACCCAGGACTGAGAGGCTTCCTGGGATGCAGGACATTCAGCGTCCAGACTTGAACTGGTGTCCCTCACTGATCTGATGGTGTTGCCTCAACTTCTTCAAGCCTTCCTGTGGCTGCCCTCTGCCACAAGCGCTTAAACCCCAAGGCCCTTCCTGGCCTGGTCTGGCCCGGCCCCTTGTGGGTGTCCAGCTCATCACATGTCCTGTTCCCCCCCAGACACGATGGCCGTGGCGGGCCTGGCCTTTGCCTGTCTGGAGCGCTCTTACTTCAACTCTGATCTGAGACCACGGATCACCACGGCTATCGGGACAGTGCAAGAGAAGATCCTGAAGGCCCAGACCCCTGAGGGCTACTTCGGGAACGTCTACAGCACCCCACTGGCACTGCAGGTGGGAAATTGACCCCGCAGCCCTGGCCCTCCTTGGGGGGAGGGGTCACCTGAAGTGGGGTGTGGGGCGTGGGCTGGTCAGGGCCTGGAAGATCTGGCGCCCCGCTGCTGCCGGCTGACTCACCTCCTCCCTCTGCATCCCCCCTCTCACAGTTCCTAATGTCCTCCCCACTGTCTGGGGTGGAGCTGGGCCCCGCATGCCTTAAGGCAAGAGCAGCCCTGCTGGCCAACCTGCAGGATGGAGCCTTCCAGAATGCTGTCATGATTTCCCAGCTGTTGCCTGTCTTGAACCACAAGACCTACGTGGATCTCATCTTCCCAGACTGCCAAGCGCCAAGAGGTAGCCAGGCTCTTTACAATTTGCTGAGCACTCACTGATGTCTGCATGTCGCAGTGAGGGGAGGTTGCTCGGTCCTGATTTGCTGGGGCCACAGGAGTTCGTGGGTGTGTGCAGGACATAGCAGCTAAAATATGGTCATAGCTTCTGTACTGGGTGTCTAACCTACCAGGGCTGCACTGAGCAAAGAGGAACTGTCCTGGGCTGCACATAAAATATATAATATCA
>NW_004955455.1:4838544-4840404 GCF_000276665.1 Chinchilla lanigera
CCAGGTCACCGGGAAGACTCTTGACTCCACCAGATCACCTCTTCCCTTGATTTCTCTAGACAGAGAGGACCCCAGTTTCTGTCCCAACCAGAATTGCTGCAAAAAGCATCCTGCATGTGCAGGGTGTGGTGGCGCACACCTGTAATCCCAGCACTCGGGAGGCTGAGGCAGGAGGATTGTTGCGAGTTTGAGACCAGCCTGGGCTACACAGTGAGCTCAAGGCCAGCCTGAACTGCATAGTGAGACCCTGTCTCCCAAATGACAAAAATAAACAAACAAACAAAAAAGCATCCTGCAGCCAAGGAGGCACCTGGGCCAAGGATTCTCAAACCAGAGAAAGGTGAAGGCACCTCCAAAGGCGGAGCGTGGTGGCGCATGCCTGTAATCCCAGCCCTCTGGGAAGCTGAGGCAAGAGGGTCACCATGAGTTCGAAGCCAGCCTGGGCTACATAGTGAGACCCGGTCTCAAAAAACCCAAAATAAATTCTCCCAGGCCCTACGCTAAATGACTTCTTCTCTAAAATGACTTGGATGTCCATTAATAGGTTTACTAAATATCAAGTCTTTTCTCTTTCTTCCTCTAGCCAGCTATAAATCCTAAACAACTTTGCAAACTAAACCGAAAGAAAAGTAGAAAAACCATTAATATTTAGAGAAGGGCCATCAGCAGGAGTTTAGGTTTGCACTGCCAGGCCCGGTGATCTCCCCTTCCTTATGCAGGAGCCACCACTATACAGCTGCCTGCCGCAGTGCCCTAGGCGCCTCCCTGGCCAAACCTGGTTGACTGCCAGGCCCACTCCCGGGCTCTTCTTGCAGTGCAGTGGCGATGCTGGGGGCCAGCTCAGTGACTGGCAGCTAGGCACACATGCTGAGCACCTTGGCTCGGCTCAGTCCAGCAGACGTGGAAATTACCCAGAACCTACCAGTACTTGTGTTTGGATATTGTCATTAAAAGCAACCACGGGGCTGGGGATTTAGCTTAGCGGCAAAGCGCCTGCCTGGCAAACGCAAGGTCGTGAGTTCGGTTCCCGGTACCGGAGAAAAACCAAAAAAAAAAAAAACAAAACAAAAGGAACCACAAATACAGTCTCACATTCTTTATTCAGAGCTTTGAGAACCCCCGAGAAGCCCTCACATACGCCCACCAGAGAAACCGTTCTCTTGTAGTGCAGAGTTGTAGGGCAACTGATTCAGGAGCCGCGTGGGAGGGATGGGAATACCCAGGAAAGAAAGCTGCACTGTGGAGACAGACAGACAGAGGTGAGGAGGTGGTCCAGAGCGGCCACGTGGCCTGGCAGAATTCAAGGAGCAGAGACAGGGGCTGCTCGCGGAATTCCTTGAAACAATACAGACCCTCCACACCTGCACGTTCCACATCCTCAGAGCCAGTCAACCTCACACTGAAAATATTGGAGAAAAAGTTGTGTCTGTACTGAACATGTATAGACTTTCTTCTTGTCCTTGTTCCCTAAGCAATACCCTGTAGCAACCATTTACATAGCGTTTCAGGGCTGATTTGAAGTGTATGAGATAATTTGCATAGGGTTTATGCAAGTACGAGGCCATTTTGTATAAGGCGCTTGAGCATCTGTGGGTTTTGGTATCCATGGAGGAGGAGGAGGAGGGTCCTGGAACAAAAGATTTAATCCCCAGGATCAACCCGCTCCCCTCTAAACAAACAAACAAACAAACCCAGAAACCCACTTGGGGTTACTAAGGCAATGGGCAAATACAGTCCTTCCAAGTGAGCTTCTGCGTTGGTTGGTTTGGTTGGTTTTGGGGGAGGGAAGGGGTTGGAGCTGAGCTACATCTCCAACCCAATTTTAATTTTTTTATTTTGAGTCAGGGTCTTACTAAGTCA
>NW_004955455.1:4843520-4872997 GCF_000276665.1 Chinchilla lanigera
ATCAAAGGCACAGAGAGGTAAAGACTTTGGGAGAACATTTTGCAAGAAAGTAAGGTCTGTGCGGGAGTGAGCAGGAGTGGCAGGCAGAAGAATGACAGAGAACTGAAGGCTGGGGGCACAGCTCAGAGATAGAGCACTTGCCTAGCGTGGTCAGGGCCCTGAGTTTGGTCCACAGCACTGCAGAAAAAGAAAAGAAAGGAGAGGAGAGGAGAGGAGAGGAGGGGCGGGGCGGGGCAAGACCATTAGAGGTGATAGGGGAGGGACAGGAAGAAATGTATGTTCTTGAGGGAGTCCTCTGGGGTGTAGTGTGGCAGGTATGTGGGAGGGAGATTCCAGAAGCAGAGAAAAGAGCGAGGAACCTGGCCTTGGGAGGTGGAGGCCGAGGGACAAGGAAAGCTGAGCTGACAGCCAGGCTTCAGCCGAGCAGATGGTCATGGCACTGACTGAGCTGAGGACGTGGGGAAGGACGTGGTCCAGGCGGGCAGCAGCATCTTCAAGGGAGGAAAAGAAGGCTCACATCCGGGCTCCCTGTCCTCACTCCAGCTGCCCCTTCCTTTCTCCCCGGCACAGGGCTGTTGGTAGCAGCTCCTGAGGACGCCTCCTTGATCCACATCCCAGAGGTCATCAGTGTCGTGCTGGAGGTCTCCAGCGTCTTGCCACCCTACAAACGAGCCATCTCGGTAGTGGCTGGGTCCTCCTTGGAAGACGTTCTGAAGAAGGCCCAGGAGCTAGGAGGATTCACGTGAGACCCCCCTGCCTCCCAGCCCAACCCCCGTCAACCCCACGTACCTGAAATGGGGCCATAGAAAGGACAGGGGACAGAGGACAAAGAGGATTCCCTTAGTAGCGGCACTGCTTCCCCCTTCTGCACTCCTTTCTCATGCTTGCTGTCATGGAAACGGGAGCCGTGGGTCGGCACTGTCAGTAAGAGGGCAGGTTGCAGAGGCAGAGCCCCTGCACTGGAACCGGCTGCTGTGCTCTCCAGCGAGGGTTCCCAGACTCAGTGAGGATATCAGCTGTGCTCCCTTCCTCACAGGGCCGATGTGAGGAGTCCAGGAATTAGTGCACTTAGAGATCCTGGCAATGCCTTTTGTATGTGCAGGGTCCAGCATGTACTAAGCACTCAATACACATCAGCTTTCATAAGCATAAGAATTTTAAAATCCCAGCATTCAGGAGACTGAGGCAGGAGGATTGCCAAGAGTTCTAGGCCAGCCTGGGCTACATAGTGAGTTCAAGGCCAGCCTGAATTCACAGTGAGACCCTGTCTTAAAAAAAAAAGAATTTTTAGTATCAAATCATCTTAGCCAGGTATTGTGGCAAATGCTTGTAATCCTAGTTTTCTGGGAGGCTGTGGCAGAAAGATAACAAATTCAAGCCCAATCTGGGCATTTTAGTAAGACCCTGACTCAGGCCAGGCATAGTAGGGCATGCCTGTAATCCCGGCACTCTGGAGGCTGAGGCAGGAGGATCATTGTGAGTTTGAGGCCAGCCTGGGCTCCATAGTGAGTTCAAGGCCAGCCTGAACTGCATAGCAAAAAAACCACAAACAAACAAACAAAACCCCTACAAGATCCTGACTCAAAATAAAAACTAAAAAAGGGCTGGGAATGTAGCTCAGTGCCAAGGCTGTGGGTTTACTCCCTGAACCAGAAACAAACAGACTTGCTTCTCACCATGAGATTTGACAAGTCTGAGAAAGAGCCTGTCTAGGTCACCAAACCTAAGTAGGATGAAAGTGATTCCCACCCAGGTCACCGGGAAGACTCTTGACTCCACCAGATCACCTCTTCCCTTGATTTCTCTAGACAGAGAGGACCCCAGTTTCTGTCCCAACCAGAATTGCTGCAAAAAGCATCCTGCATGTGCAGGGTGTGGTGGCGCACACCTGTAATCCCAGCACTCGGGAGGCTGAGGCAGGAGGATTGTTGCGAGTTTGAGACCAGCCTGGGCTACACAGTGAGCTCAAGGCCAGCCTGAACTGCATAGTGAGACCCTGTCTCCCAAATGACAAAAATAAACAAACAAACAAAAAAGCATCCTGCAGCCAAGGAGGCACCTGGGCCAAGGATTCTCAAACCAGAGAAAGGTGAAGGCACCTCCAAAGGCGGAGCGTGGTGGCGCATGCCTGTAATCCCAGCCCTCTGGGAAGCTGAGGCAAGAGGGTCACCATGAGTTCGAAGCCAGCCTGGGCTACATAGTGAGACCCGGTCTCAAAAAACCCAAAATAAATTCTCCCAGGCCCTACGCTAAATGACTTCTTCTCTAAAATGACTTGGATGTCCATTAATAGGTTTACTAAATATCAAGTCTTTTCTCTTTCTTCCTCTAGCCAGCTATAAATCCTAAACAACTTTGCAAACTAAACCGAAAGAAAAGTAGAAAAACCATTAATATTTAGAGAAGGGCCATCAGCAGGAGTTTAGGTTTGCACTGCCAGGCCCGGTGATCTCCCCTTCCTTATGCAGGAGCCACCACTATACAGCTGCCTGCCGCAGTGCCCTAGGCGCCTCCCTGGCCAAACCTGGTTGACTGCCAGGCCCACTCCCGGGCTCTTCTTGCAGTGCAGTGGCGATGCTGGGGGCCAGCTCAGTGACTGGCAGCTAGGCACACATGCTGAGCACCTTGGCTCGGCTCAGTCCAGCAGACGTGGAAATTACCCAGAACCTACCAGTACTTGTGTTTGGATATTGTCATTAAAAGCAACCACGGGGCTGGGGATTTAGCTTAGCGGCAAAGCGCCTGCCTGGCAAACGCAAGGTCGTGAGTTCGGTTCCCGGTACCGGAGAAAAACCAAAAAAAAAAAAAACAAAACAAAAGGAACCACAAATACAGTCTCACATTCTTTATTCAGAGCTTTGAGAACCCCCGAGAAGCCCTCACATACGCCCACCAGAGAAACCGTTCTCTTGTAGTGCAGAGTTGTAGGGCAACTGATTCAGGAGCCGCGTGGGAGGGATGGGAATACCCAGGAAAGAAAGCTGCACTGTGGAGACAGACAGACAGAGGTGAGGAGGTGGTCCAGAGCGGCCACGTGGCCTGGCAGAATTCAAGGAGCAGAGACAGGGGCTGCTCGCGGAATTCCTTGAAACAATACAGACCCTCCACACCTGCACGTTCCACATCCTCAGAGCCAGTCAACCTCACACTGAAAATATTGGAGAAAAAGTTGTGTCTGTACTGAACATGTATAGACTTTCTTCTTGTCCTTGTTCCCTAAGCAATACCCTGTAGCAACCATTTACATAGCGTTTCAGGGCTGATTTGAAGTGTATGAGATAATTTGCATAGGGTTTATGCAAGTACGAGGCCATTTTGTATAAGGCGCTTGAGCATCTGTGGGTTTTGGTATCCATGGAGGAGGAGGAGGAGGGTCCTGGAACAAAAGATTTAATCCCCAGGATCAACCCGCTCCCCTCTAAACAAACAAACAAACAAACCCAGAAACCCACTTGGGGTTACTAAGGCAATGGGCAAATACAGTCCTTCCAAGTGAGCTTCTGCGTTGGTTGGTTTGGTTGGTTTTGGGGGAGGGAAGGGGTTGGAGCTGAGCTACATCTCCAACCCAATTTTAATTTTTTTATTTTGAGTCAGGGTCTTACTAAGTCATGAAGTAGCCCAGGCTGGGCTTCAATTCACAATCCTCCTGCCTCAGTCTCCCAAAGCGCTGGGATGTCTCCAGCAGTGGGGAGTGCGGAGTATATAGAATCAGAGCAGGCTGAGCAACCTAGCCCCAAGAAGGGAATGCCCCTGAGCCACAGAAACTTCCAGAACAAGAGACCCACTGCTGCCACTGGTGTCTCTGCCGCGGTCCCCTGTGTCCCTGTGTCTCTGTGGACTGGTGTCCCTCTCTCTTACTGCACACTGGCTTCTATAAGATGCCCGTGGCTTCTGCTGCTCATCCCCCCAAAACATCCCCCAGAGAGGGGGCCACTGCTGAATTGAAAAGGTAATAGGTGTTTCTTCCTGGAGGCCATGCCATGGTCAACAGAGGATGACACCTGAGTGGGTAATGCCAGTGGGGCTGGAGAGGACGGGGTGGCGGGAAGACCCATGCATCTATAGTGAGATCTCCCGGGAGGGGCTTGGTTGATGCTGGCCCCGAAGGCCAAAGCAAGATTATTGTGCTGGTGTGGGTGAACCCCACTTCTTCGCTTGGGGATGACAGTCACCTCTCGTCACCCTCCCCCTTTCTAGGTTTGGAACCCGGGCCTCCTTGTCTGGTCCCTTCCTGACCTCTGTGATGGGGAAAGTGGCTGGGGACCGAGAGTTCTGGCAGCTCCTCCAGGCCCCTGACACCCCTCTGCTGCAAGGTGAGTCTGGGGCTGCCACCCATCCCTATTCCTAGCAGACCAGCGATGAGGCTTTGCCGACTCGCCCCTCCCAGCTTGCCTTCCCTCCTGCTCTCCTCTGCTCTGATCTCCCTTCCCCCTTCTTCACAGGCAATCCCACTCACTTCTTCAGACCTCTCTGTCTCTCTCTCTCTGTCTCTCTCTTTCTCTCTCTCTTTTCTCTGTCTCTTCAGTACTAGAGATTGAATCCAGGGCCATCAGAATCTTGCTAAGTCCTTAAATTGCCCAGGCTAGGCTCAAACTTGCCATCCTCCTGCCTCTGCCTCCAAAATTCTAGGATTATAGGCATGCACCTCTACACCTGGCTGATATTTTAAAAACTTAAGTAAATTTGCCAGGCATGGTGGCACACTCCTGTAGTCCCAGCATTCAGGATGCTGAGGCCAGCCTGAACTACATAGTGAAACCTGTCTCTAAATAGATAAGTGAATAAGTAAATAAATACTGTGATCCAGTTCTGGAAGTTTCCACCTTCATGACCTGAATAGCTCACAAGGACCCCACTTCTAATACTTCCCCCTTGGGGCTTAGGTTTCAACATATGAATTTTGTGAGGGAACGTGGCGCTCGGATCATGCCATGTCCATGAAAACGAAACCTCCTTAGCACCTGAGTTCTCAGAGGAGCCTTCCAGCTCCCCCGTGGGTTGTGGGCATTGTTTCTGATTTCTTTCCATGCTGGGATAGAATCCGGGGCTCATGCATTCTTGGCAAGCACCACTGAGCTCCATACCCAGCCCCCCTGTCAGCTATGTTATCCCTCCCATTTCACTAGCGGGAACACCAGCACGCAGAGGTTAAACAACCTGCTCACAAGTCTAGTGAGTGACAGGGCTGGGGCTTGAGCTCAGCTGCCTTACTGGAGTCTGGGTCCTCTAGAGCACAGAAGGAGGCTTCATCTGTGGTCCTGGCCTTCCCTGAGCCAGGCCACACTGAGCAAGTCCCTCTTCCTGATGGCCCTTGAGGTGTTATGAAGACAATAGAGACAGTCCCTACCCGTTAAGCATTGTCAGGGGCCCTGGTTCCTTTTGCCCTGTGCTTGTTATCCACTGTACAGTCTGGTGCCCCATTCTCTTTGAACTCTGCACTGCAAAATGAGGCTTTGAAAACTGGTTCAAGGCCAGGCATGGTGGCACACTAGGGAGGCTGAGGCAGGAGGATTGTTGAGAGTCTGAGACCAGCCTGGGCTATAAAGTGAGCTCAAGGCCAGTCTGAACTGCATAGAGAGACCCTGCCTAAAAAAACAAAAAAAAAAAAAAAGAAAGAAAAGAAAGAAAAAAATTGGTTCAGAGGCTCCCAAATGGCTTCGGACAGTTCCCACCTTCCTACCACCAAGCCCTGAACACATCTTACAGACCCTGGCTTCAGGGTGGGGGCCCAGGACGCTACCCTGTTAATCCCCTATACTCCATGTATTTCTGCAGGTATTGCTGACTACAGACCACGGGATGGAGAAACCATCAAGCTTAGACTGGTTAGCTGGTAGCCCCGGGCTCTCTCACCCCAACAGCCTCGCACACTCCCCAGGCTTTTGTCCTTCCTGAACCTGCAGCCACCTCCTGTGAATTTGGAACAATGTCACCTACCACCTCTGCGGGGATCTAAGCCACAGCTCCCATTGGAGCAGGGAGCCAAGCACCTGCCTGGGGAGCCTGGCCCCGCAGGTCTGCCCCACAGGCTGAAGGACCTGTGGCTCTCGGACTCCTCGGCAGGACGAGGGCAAGTCCCTCAGCCGCAGCACTGTGAGTACCACTGCTCTGGGACTGGGGTCCTGAAAGGAGGCCTCCGTGCCCCCGGGGCTGCGGCCCTGACCCCAGGTCTCCACTCTGTTGTCAGGGTGGTGGCCCTAGAGCTGGTCGTGGTACAGTGGCCGGTGAGGCCTCAGCAGGGTTGCTTGATGCCCGCCTCTGAGATGATTAAAGTCTTGATTGTCTGAGCATGTGCTGCAGCCTCCTGGTGCCTCACACCTCAGCAAGCAGGTGGCAGAGAAGGGCAGGTGCCCCCGGGGGAGGAGGGGAGCACGGGAGAGCACTCACCTTGGTACCGAGGGGGGCGGATGCTGGCTGTGGCAGCCCTGACTCCCATTTACTGAGCACCTACTTGCTAGACGCTGCTGGCACAACTCTGTGGGTTGTTATGATTTTTATTCTCATCTCTGAATTACAGATAAAGAAGTTAGTGCTGCAAAAGGGAAAGCAATTCACTCAAGTCACAGACTAGGCAGTAGAAGGAAGGGGGCGTGGCTCAGGAGACATGCCTATGAGCCTGAGCTGGGCGTGATGTCTCCCGTGGAGAGGCTGAGGCAGGAGAATGCTTGAGTCCAGGGTTCGAGGTCAGCCTGGGCAATGTGGCAGGACCCTGGCTCCAAGAAACAAACACAAAGCCAGAAGTGGTGGTGCACATCAGTAATCTGGGAAGCAGAGGCAGAAGGATTGTAAATTCAATCCTAGCCTGGGCAATTTAGTGACTTAGTTTGATCCTGTCTCCAAATAAAAAAGTAATTGAAAGGGTTGGAGATGTAAAGGCCCTGGGTTCAATCCCCAGTACCTCCCACACACTTGAGAGAAAGAAAGAAAGACAGAAAGAAAAGAAAAAGAAAAGGAGGAGGGAGGGGAGGAGAGAAAAAAAGAAACCACAAGCATGAGTTGGGGAAGCCGCCTGGCTCCTCTACTCAGAAACTGAAAACTGGGAACTTCAGTGGTTGCTGATTGCACAGTAGATCCCCAGTTCAACTAGAGGCCAGGGTCCCTCCCTGCTTTTAGCCAAGGCTCCCTCAGGGGACCACCCCCGGCCTCTGCAGCCAGGGACCCCACCTCTCAGTGGGCGGCCGAGGCTCTAGGTTTCATTCTGGGGGTTGGGGTTCAGCCCAGGGACCCATCCCCGTGCCTTCCTCCACCAAGGTTGGGGAGAGGCATCTTTTTTTTTTTTTTTGTCTGTTTGAGATGGTCTCGCTATGCAGTTCAGCTGCCCTTGAGCTCCCTTTGTAGCCCAGGCTGCTCTCGAACTCGCAAAGATCCTCCTACCTCAGCCTCCTGAGTGCTGGGATTACAGGTGTACGCCACCACGCCCGGCCCCAAGGTGTGTCTTTTGATGGACAGTGTGTCAGGTCTGCCTGAGAAGTGACATACTCAGAGTACTGGAAGCTGCAGATTAAATATGTGCTTCTTCCTAGAGCACTAACTTCAAATACCTAGGGTCGGGTAGTGAGGGAAGAAAGTGATGGAGAACATTCTTCCATGCTGGAACAAATGGGAGAGTCGCAGGAACTCCAGGGGAAACTGGCCGTCTTTAAGGTGAGATGCCTTAATCAGAACCCTGGAGTGCTTGTTCACTTGCACTCCCTAATCGTGGTGGGGAGGGGTCAGGACCCGCCCTGACTCTCTGCAACATCCCTGTCACAGAGGGATGGAGACTCAGAGAGGTCACCAGCTTGCCCCAGGTCACACAGCCTGTAGGCAAAGGAGCTGAGCTCCTCAACTATTGGTTCCAGGGTTGGACGCTTGAGGCTGTGCCTCTGCCCCTCCCCTTTGCGCCTTATGACAGGGCCCTCCCGTTCAGGAGACTGGCTGTGCCAGGCTGAAGGAAAGCTGAAGGGTCCGGGAGCTGGGTTTCCACCTCTCTCCAGGAAGGACTGTCTTAGTTGGGGTGTGTCTGCTCTGAGCAGGAAGCTACTGAATCCTGCTCAAATCAGAGTCCTTGCTGGGAAGACCCAGCCCACCCACTCAGGAACAGCCAAGAGTGCTAGGAAGCTGGAGGCTGAGGGTCGGATCTCCCTCACCTCCACTACCCTCAGCTCTTTTCTACTTCTGCCGTTCCTCTGGGTGCACACCCAGCCAAGACTTTTCTTTTTGTATTCTGTTTTCTGGTGCTAGTGATTGAACCTAGGGGTGCTCTTCCACTGAGCTACATCCCCAGCTTTTTAAAATTTTTTACTGAGATTGAGTCTCACTAAGTTGCCCAGACTAGGCTTGAATTTGGGATCTTCCTGCCTCAGCCTCCCAGAGTGCTGGGATTATAAGTGTGCACCACCATGTCCAGCTCCTAGCCAGGACACTGCCAACGTACAGTTCAAGCTCTGAGCTCCTTTTTACCTTCTGAGTCTGTATCCCTAACCCACTGGGCCACTGGGTTAATTATCTAGTCTGGCACAATTAGCAGGAACCCAAGGAAGCCAGGGATGAGAGGACAGTCACCATTAAGAGTCCGAGGGGATATCCCTCCAGGTCTAGGGACCACGCTGCATCTAGCCTGCTGTCTTAGCCACTTTCCCATTGCTGGGACATAGTACCTGTCACCCATAGATTAAAGGAGAAGATATTTATTTATTTTTTATTTTTTGGTACCAGGAATCGAACTCATGACCTCATGCTTGCCAGGCAGGCACTGTACCACTGAGCCATATCCCCGGCCCTTACAGATTAAAGGAGGAAAGGTTTATTTCAGCTCTGTTTGTAGAACTTTCAGTCCATAGTCAGCTGGCTGCATGGCAGGGTGACATGGCACAGAGGCATCGCAGGGAAGGGACAGTCTATGTCCTGGGGGTGGGAAACAGAGAGATCAAGGGAGGAGGAAGGGAGATAAACCCTTCCAGGCCACGCCCCCATGACCCACCTCCTATGACCAGACTTCAACTCCCAACGTCACGTTTACCTATAAACTCAGCACAGAACTAACCCACCCATGAGTGTCGCACCCCGCATGATTCAGTCCCCTCCTAAAGCCCAACCATGAGCGCATGAGGCTTTGAGGGGACATCTAGATATAACACCATAGCATTTAGACCTGAATGGCTCCAGAATAACCGGAGCCTGAGCACTTCTCCTGAGCCTGCTTGCTAACTCCCAGCTGTGGGAGGTCTTGGTTTACAGCATGTTCACGCCTATGATCGTGTCATAGATCATACATGAGAAACTGAGGCCAGGGTGATGCTGAAATAAGAAGAGAGGTCCGCCCCACAGTTCCTGGGGCCCAGTTGCTAGAGGCGAACTCTTTCTTCCTTCCTGACACCCCCCAAAGTTCCTCTCCATGTCACCTGCTTCCCATAGCACCACCATGGGCCCCTTAAAAGGCTCAGATTTGAGGGATTTGGGCAGTTGTGAGTAAGTTCAGTCTGCTCTGAGCTTTCAAATTGACTCCAAGGCCGGGCGTGGTGGAACACACCTGTAATCCCAGCCCTCGGGAGGCTGAGGCAGAAGGACTGTTGCGAGTTCAAGACCAGCCTGGGCTACAAAGTGAGCTCAAGGCCAGCCTGAACTGCATAGTGAGACCCTGTCTCAAAAAGACCAAAAAAACACAAAAATCAAAAAACAGATTGACTCCAAGGACAGTGAAGGAGCCCCCTCCGCCCTCCATGAAGTTGGACCCCATCATTCCCCCAAACAGAGTGCTCCTAGGTGCCAGGCTTTCTTCCTTTGGCCAAGCCCTCGGTCTGTGAGGGAGTCATTCCCACCGCTGCCTCCAGATAACTGAGGAGCAGATGAGATGAAACCCTCCAGCCCTGGCAACCTCTGCCCTGCTGGGTTTCCATGGGGTGTGGCCGCTGCTGGTCATCTTCGGGCTCTATCCTCAGATTTGCCCACCCCGGGGCTGTGCAGCCCTCTTCATTCCATCAAAGACCACCCCCCCCAGCTTTATTAATCTGCTTTCCTCAGAGCCACTTTTCACTAGCAGAGCAGGTGGGAACCACTTTGTGGTGGTGTTTTGTTTTGTTTTGTTTTGTTTTGTTTTGTTTGGGTCAGGGTCTTGCTGTGCGGTTCAGGCAGGCCTTGAACTCACTATGTAGCCCAGCTCAGTGCTGGGATTATAAATGTATGCCACCACGCCCTGGGTTGTGGTGGTTTTGGACGTCGGCAGAGTCTCACCGCCCAGCACCCCTGCCAGCTCGGCTCTGAAGAGGTCAGGGTGTTTTTATTGTTGTTTTGTTTTGTGTTGAGGGGGCGTGGATTGAGGCAAGGTCACCTTATGTAACTCAGGCTGGCCTCAAACTTGCGATCCTCCTGTCTCAACCTCCTGAGTGCTGAGATTGCAGAAGTGCATTATGGCTTGTTTTTAAAATATTATTTTTATTGCAGGAGACACTAAGAAAACAGAAAAATCCCAAAATCAATATAGCCCATAAGGAACCCAGATTCTTCGTACTCAAGAAATAGCAGAGGCGGTAGGAGCTTCTCTCTTGGCTGGCTCAGTTGCCCTCAGAATTCTTGCGGGAGAAGTCCTGTTTAATGCCCCCCTACTTTGCTCCTCAGCCTGGAAATCCCTTTATCGGCACTCCCTGCCCTGCGGTTTGGGCTGTTCGGTAACCTGCCGGCTCCAGCTGACGGCAGGATCATCCGAGGCAAATGAGACAGTGCAGATTCGTGGGCCCAGCCCCACCAGAGAGGTCTGGCTCCTTAGGTGTACCTTGAGGCTCGGCCCTCCCCCGCCCCTTGAGTGTCTAAAGGCTGTTGAAGGGATTAGGGAGCCGCCGTTCTCAGGCATTCGGAAGTCTGGCCACCAGAGGGCGCAGCAGGCCGGGCTTGGCGGCTCTCCTTTACGGTCTAGTTCCTGCAGACAGGTTGAGGTCATCAAGGACTTGCTGGACCGCCAGCCGGCGAAGGTTGAGCTGTGTCCAGGTGGGGTGGAGCTTCCCCAGGCGCAGGAAGCGCGGTGGCTCAAAGAGAGGCTCGCAGCCAGCACTGGGCTCCTGCTGGGGCCCTGGTCCTTGTTCACCTGGACTCCAGAGCTCAGAGAGGCCAGGGCCAGGCCTGGAATCTGGGTCAACCTCTAGGGGCACTATTTACCCAACTCCGAACTCAGTGTCTGTCGGTCGATTCTGAGGAAAACGGAATTCCAATTAAGGGCAAAGACTTGAAAAGCTGCTTTGCCTCCCAGCGCTGGGCTTTGTCTCAGCAGGGCTGCGGGAAAGGGTGGACCCCAGAAGTCCAGCTGCTTGTCGACTCTGAGTGCCCAGGGATGGGACGGGGACTGCTGGCCAGGGATGGATGCCAGCCGGCGGTACCCTGGTTCCGCAGCTGCGGGTAGCCCTGGTGATTCAGCTTCCTTCTGCTGCCCCAGATGGGGCACCGCCCTGGGCTGGGAGGAAGGCGGATGCTGGGGTAGAAGGGGCGATGGAAAGACCGTAAGGGACCCCGTGGTCCAGCTCTGCTGGCTGTCGAGATCACACAAGACAGCTGGCCGGGGATCAGTCGAGCCTGGAACTTGTCCTAGGATGTAGCCTGTGGGTCCCTCTTCAATGCCCTATTCCATGAAGACGGCTCTGCGGGATACTCCGGTGTCTCCAGCACTGTGTGGGGTCTCCGTGGGGAACGCTGGAGAGAGAGGGCCCTAGTCTTCAGCCGAGGCGGGGGCAGACAGGCTAGGGTGACAGCTCCAGCCAGGGGTCTCTAAACTGCGGACAGCCGAGGCGGGAGGAGGAGCCAAGCGGGCTGCCCGGCCGATGGGGGCGGGGCTCCGAGCGCTGCCTGGAGGCGGGGCGAGACTGTCCGGGTTCCCGGGCGGGGCCTGGCCGGGGCGTCGCTGGGGTCTCAGCCCTGCTTTACCCGTGCCGGCGCGGAAGAGGGTGGGCTGAGAGCGCCCCGCTGGACTGGGCTGGGCTGGGCTTTAAGCCGGGCGGGAGCCTGGAGCCACAGCCTCGGTGGAGCAGCCTGGAGGCACATCCCGGCCGGAGCGCAGGCCGTGGGGGAGCCAAGCCGAGCTCGGCTCCTGGCACGGATCGGAGCAGCGCGCGGGGGCCCGCGTGTCAGCCCGTCTCCCCGCCGCTGTCGGAGGCAGCGAGCCGCCACTTCCCGGGTACCACCAGGCGCGGAGCCCTCATCGTGTCTGCCGGGCCTGCTCACCGCCTGAGCACGCAGGAGGACCGGGAATCAAGATCTCCACCCTCACGGCCTGGGGACGGAAGAGGAAAAAAGGAAAAAGGATTCCACCGAACAGCACAGCGTGGACGCTGGGCGAGGAGGAGAGCGGAGACCTCACCTGGCCCCGGGAAGCGGTGTACGGAGCTTCCTAGGCCAGGCTTGGACACCAGCGTTCCCAGCCAGCGGCCACGGTCTCGGCTCTGCCCGTTCTGAGACACCAGATCTCCAGACCTCCGCTGGCCAAAGCCTGGAAGAACCTCCGTGCCCTCACCTGAGACTGGCCCAGGGCCCAAGACACAGTATCTGGCCGAGCCCAAAGCTGGGATCTCTGGTGGCCTGGAGCTGGTCGCTGGGGAGGCTGCCTCCTGCTCCAGCCCCACTGGTGCGGATGTGCCGCTGTCCTCCGGAGCACCATGAAGGCAGGATGACCTCAGCCGAAGCAGAAGCAGTGACTGGAAGTGCTCGGGTGGCTGGACCCCCTGAGTGGTCCCCTAGCAGCCCCCAGGTCCTCAGGCGCCCTGGCAGGGCCCGGGTGGCTGTGGCGGCGCTGGTGTGGCTGCTGGCAGGGGCCAGCATGTCAAGCCTTAACAAGTGGATCTTCATGGTGCACGGCTTTGGTCGGCCCCTGCTGCTCTCGGCACTACACATGCTGGCGGCAGCTCTGGCGTGCCACTGGGGGGCACGGCGCCCCGTGCCGCAGAGCACCCACCGCCAGGTGCTGCTGCTCAGCCTCACCTTCGGCACCTCCATGGCCTGCGGCAACGTGGGCCTAAGCACTGTGCCCTTGGACCTGGCGCAGTTGGCCACTACCACCACTCCACTGTTCACACTGGCCCTGTCTGCGCTGCTGCTTGGCCGGCGCCACCACCCGCTGCAGTTTGCTGCCATGGGCCCTCTCTGCCTGGGGGCTGCCTGCAGCCTGGCCGGAGAGCTCCGGGCACCCTCTGCCGGCTGTGGCTTCTTGCTGGTGGCCACCTGCCTTCGAGGCCTCAAGTCCATTCAGCAGAGTGAGTATCCTCCTTCTAAGGAGGTGCAACCTGGGGTGGGTGGTGGGCCTGGAGGACCCTGTGAGGGGTGTGGCTGTTGTCTCATATTACAGATGAGGAAACTGAGGCTCATCGAGGGCCAGGAGCTCAGTGATTTCCATTTACTCCCCAGACTTAGGCCCCAGGCCTCTCTGGAGGCCTGGCCAGTCTTTTTATTTATTTTTTGTCCTTTTTTTTTTTTTTTTTGGTTGTTTTGAGTCAGGGTCTCGCTTATGCAGTTCAGGCTGGCCTTGAGCTCACTTTATAGCACAGGCTGGTCTCCAACTCCCAACGATCCTCCTGCCTCAGCCTCCTGAGTGCCGAGTGCCAGGATTACAGGTGTGTGCCATCACGCCCGGCTAGTCTTTAATAATAGTTGCCAGTGACCTGTTTTCCATGCCTTATCAATCTTTTATCCCCCTGGATGCCAGTACAGCCCGTGAGCAGTGGTAGGTACTCTTTGTAGAGAGGTGGGAGGGCTTGCTTAGGGCCACGTGTTAGTGAGCAGCAGTGGAAAGGTTTGAATGCCACCACTCGGAGTCCGTGCTGTCCCAGAGATGTGGTGTAAGGCTGCGAACTCAGATGGAGGCCAGAAAACATGGACCGGAGAAAGAGAAAGAGAGTAAGCTGTCATTGGCAGCTGGGATGTGGAAGGCAAGGATTGGCAGAATATGGGAAGTGCTGTTTGCTGGGAGTTACAGCGTGGCAGGCCTAGTGCTGGATATTGATCTTCAGTTGTCATAGCAACCACCACCTATGCCCACTTCCAGCTGATGGGACTGAGACCCAGAGAGATTTGTGACTGGCACAGGATCCCATGGCTCCCAAGGACTTGAAGTCTAGTATGTGGGACTCTGTTTTTTTTTTTTTTTTTTTTCCCCCCCCCCCCCCCCCCCCTACCCGGTACCGGGAATCGAACTCACAACGTTGTGCTTGCCAGGCAGGCACTGTGCCGCTGAGCTAAATCCCCAGCCCCAGTCTAGTATGTGGGACTCTGAACTCTGGCTCTAATGACAGCTGACAGTGCGGCTCTGAGCAGCAGGTAGGGCCACAGCTCCAGGCCTAGACCCTGCTAGGTCAGCCTGCCTGAGGATGGAAGCTGGTTTCCTGTCTTTTCTATGAGGGGGTAGCTGAGTTCCAGCCCCCATCCTTTCTCTGCTTCAACCCAAGGGAGACCCAGGAGAGGAAGGGAGGCTTGGGTTCCAGCCATACCTTTGCTCATACTTGCTGGGTGACCTTGGGCAGGACGAGACCTGCTCTGTGCCTCAGTCTGCCCTCCTGTTTAGGATTGGAAGGTCAGTTGATGGAGTCCAAGGAGACTTGTATTTGCACCCCCACCTCGTATCCCAGCTGTGAGACCTGTGACTCAGGCCTGGGAAAAAGGGAAGGGGGCACTCTCCAAGGTTCATGGCTAGACTTGGGGGCAGCCTGAAATGAGGGCATGTTGAAGCCAGAGCTCAGCCCTTTCCTGATGTCTTCAGAGCCTGGACCCAGAGGTCTTGTCCCTACCTTCCTGGGACTTGAGGCAGGGCCAAAACCCAGTTCTATTTTTGCCCTCGGGTTACATGAGCTGGAGCCCTGAGCTCAGGCATGAGCTCTGGCATGAGTCTGCGCCAGGAAACCTGACCCAGTGGGGCCCTCCTGGGCAGGGATATGAGGCTGAGAAGGTTCCCACCTCTGGGGCCACCTTGCACCTGCTAAGGTCCTGGGGCATCTCTGTGCCCCCAGGATTTGACCTGGGACCTAACACAAGGCAGCTACTCCTTAGAGGATGAATTTATCGACGGCCCTTGTTGGTAGGCTAGTTATTCCACATGGCTCAGAGCACTAAGGAGGGAGCTTAGGAAATGGGAGGTCCCACTAACAGTGAAGGCAGCCTGGCTGAGGTGGGGAGGAATGAACTGAATAAGATGGGTTTTGAAAAGGAGATTTGTTTTGGCCTAGGCTCCAGGTCAGATTCGGACTAGAGTGTAAATGGCTGATGGCAGCTCCTCTACTGAGAGCAGACACCAGGTGAGCAGGGGATAAGGGTGCGGGAAGAGAAGAAATCAGGCATCTGTGGGCGGGGCCGGCAGTTTCCCTCCAACCTGGGCCAGTTGCAGATCCAGCAGGGTGGCATAAGGAGAGAGGTGAGGCCATCCTCCTATTCATAGAAAAGCTGGGGATGGTGTCCCACCCTCCTGAGCTTGCTCTCAACTGTACCCGCCTGTGTCACAGAGCAGCCTGATTCAATCCCTGATTTCTTGGGCTGGTTGGGGAGGCGCATTTGGCAGGAGGGAAGTTCTGGAGCCAAGGTGCATGCAGGTGTGGTGGTGGTGGGGCTTCCTAGGGAGATCAGAGAAGGCTGCCTAGGGGAGGAGGCCTGTGACGATGATAATGACAGTAATATAATCATGACAGTGCACTTGCTGAGCCTTTGCTAGGTGCTACACTGCCCAGCTCTTCATACACAGCAGCAAAGAATGGGCAGTACACTGTGCCAGGGCACTGGGTGCCAGCCAGCAGGGGCAGAGCAGGGGAGAGCGGGTCAGCTGCCGTGGCGAGCAGGGCACCAGGCGTCGGTGCTGTTGAGCGCCTCACGTGCTCATGTGAGAAGGATGTCGTCACCCTCCCTTATGCTACACATGAGACTGAGACACAAAGAAAGGGTGACTGGATCACACAAGCCAAGGGAAGGGTAAAGAGGGAACAAGCCAACACCAAGTGGCCGGGGCTTAGAAAAGGTCAGCTTGTGTGGCAGTGCTTGGCAGTGTTCAGTGCTAAAAGAAAAATACCTTTGGAGCTGGGCATGGAGGTGCACTCCTGTAATCCCAGCACTTGAGAGGCAGAGGCAGGAGGAGTGCCTCAAATTTGAGGCCAGCATGGGCTACATAGTAAGCTCAAGGCCAGCCTGCACTACACAGTGAGACCCTGTCTCAACAGCAACAACAAATGCCTTTGGAGAAGCAGAAATTAAAATTGGAAGGTTTGGAGGCTGGCAAGGGAGGGGTCACTAAAGAGGCAGAAAGAACGGTTTGACAGTTCGGGAATGAATCACTTCCGATGGAATCACAGCCCTTTCCCTGGGCTGCAGGGAGGGGAGCTGAGGGGTCAGGTGGGATGCGGGACAGATGTGCAAGAGGCTAGATGGGATGTCAGATTGGGCTCCCTGGGAAGGTGAGATTTACCAAAGGTAAAGTTCACCCACAAACCAAAAGCCTTCCCGTGTTAGAACTGTAGGCAATGTAAGAGTATCAGATTTAGAAAAGGAGGCATTCCGACTATCCGTTCTTTTCTAGAGAAGCTTGAACTGGAGGGCCCGTTGCCTGGAGAACAAAGCCCAAACATCAGAATGAAATCCAGAAAAGACTAAAGTTTCCTGTTCTAAGCATAGCTGATGACTAAGCACCTCTTGCCCTTTGGAAAGTGTGTGTCAGTAAACACAGAGGCTGTCTGGGTGGGGACCTGTATCGATTACTCATCTCTCTCCTCTAACATGTGGAAACCATTGCAGCCTTTGTGGGAATACCTTTCTGGTACCCGGGCTGTCTGATGCTGATCGTGGTTCCATTTCCTTTGCAAAGTGGCCGGGTGGAGGCTCTGTAGACACCAGCACATGGCACGTGGTCACACCTGTGCCCGGGGGCTGGATCCCCTCTTCCCTTGAAAAGCTTAAAGGTTTCCTTTTAGGCCTGGATATAACTCGACAAGCTCCGGTGCGGGTAGCAAGCAGTGCTGATGATCAGTCATGAGCGGTCAGTGATAGCCAAGAGCCAGCAAGCGCTTTCTTGTTCTGCCCTTGTCATCCCAGTGGTCATAAGTGAATGGAGCAATGAATGGACCCACCATTTTTTTTTTTTCTTTTTTAGGACTCACCATTTGGAGTCAACCAATTTTATGTTATGCTTGTTTATTTGAGATAGTATCTCACTATGTAGTTCAGGCTGACCTTGAACTCGTGGCAATCCTGCCTCAGCCTCCCTAGTGCTGTGATTGTAAGTATGTGCCACCACACCCAGCCCAAACAATTTATTTTAAAAATTTCTTCTTAGCCGGGGGTGGTAGCTCATGCCTGTAATCCTAGTACTCGGGAGGCTGAGGCAGCAGGATCATTGCAAGTTCGAGACCAGCATGGGCTACAGAGTGAGCTCAAGGCCAGCCTGAACTGCATAGCGAGACCTTGTCTCAAAAAGACCAAAATAAATAAATTAATTAATTAAAAAAAATAAAAATCTCCTCTTAGTCAGGTGTGGTGGCACATGCCTGTAATTTCAGGACTCTGGGGAGCTGAGGTAGGAGGATCACAAGTTTGAATCCAGCCTAGGTGGCTTAACAAGATTCTGTCTCAAAAGAGGAAATACAGTCAAGGCTGGGGAAGTAGCTCAGTGTGAAGGCTCTGGTACCAAGAAGAAAATAGAAGTTCTCCTCCTCTTCTTTCCTCCTCCCTTTCTCCTCACACTCTTCCTCCCTGTCCCCTTACCTTCCTTTTTACCATCTGCTAGTAAGTGGTAGTGCTAGGACCCTCTCCTGGCCTGTCTCTCCTAGGTAGCCAGAGCTACAGAATGGATCCGGATAGGTATGATAAGGGCTGAAGCTAAGAGAGGTGGATCAAAGCCTGTTGGAGCAGCACATGCCTATAATCCCAGCACTTGAGGCTGAGGCAGGAGAATCACTGCAAGGTCAGCCTGGGCTAGTGAGTTCAAGACCAACCTGAACTACACAGTCAGACACTGCCTAAAAAGAAAAAAAACAGAACCTAGGACTGTTTTCTCCAAGGCTTGGAGAGTCCCCTAAAGATTGTATTTCATTTTTTGAGCCACTTTTCACGTTTATTATTTTAAATTTTTATTTTTAATGTGCATGTCTGGTACATAATGATAACATTCATCATGGGAGTTGGTACGTGTATGTAACACATCTTAATTCTTTTCACACCCCCCTTTCACGTTTATTGATGACTTGATTATCCCAAGCACATCACTTTTTTCAGCCTGTGGGAAATGGTTTGGAATGGGAGGTAATAAGCTTCTTTTTTTTCTGGTCTTTTTGAGATGGGGTCTTCCTCTGCAGTTCAGGCTGACCTTGAGCTCACTTTGTAGCCCAGGTTGGTCTCGAACTCACAGCAATCCTCCTGCCTCAGCTTCCTAAGTGCTGGGATACAGGCTTGTGCCACCATGCCTGGCCTGTTGATTTTTGAGACAGGGTCTTGCTATGAAGTTCAGTCTGGCCTTGACTTTACTATGTAGCCTAGGCTGGCTTTAAATACTCCTGCTGTAGCCTCCCAAGTGCTAGGATTGCAGGTGTGTACCACCACGCCTGGCTAGGCTTTTTTTTTTTTTTTTTTTTTTTAACATAGGTAAGCAGGCTTGTTTTTTAATTTACTGTTTTACTGAGCACTTACCTTATTAAGGCTGTGCGTAAGTCATCTTTGTTAAATCTTAGATACTGCACGTTAGATTTTACTTTTTACCCAAGTCTCCAAATGGAAAAGCAGAGGCATCGCAGAGGTAAAGTACTCCCCTTGAGCTCAGCTCACTCACATCTGGTCAGGAGTGGACACAGGTCATAAACCTAAGTGATCTGACTCCGTGTGTGTGTGTGTGTGTGTGTGTGTGTTTTGAGACAAGGTCCTACTGTGTAATTCCGACTAGCCTCTAATCCTCCTACCTCAGCCCGCCCAAATGCTGGGGTTAAAAGCATGCACCATCACGCCCAGCTCTTGACTTCCTTCTTCACTGTCATGTTTTAAGCAAGAGCAGCTGGGCTGGGGATATAGCTCCGTGGCACAAGCGCCAGCCTGGCAAGCGCAAGGTGCTGAGTTCGAGTCCCAGTACCAAAAATAAATAAATAAATAAATAAAAGAGCAGCTAACCCTACCCCAGGGGGGTCCCGGTGGGATTCCTGGAGGATCAGGCCTGGAGCCATACTGGGTGGCTAAGTGAGGGTTGTCTCCCAGCTGAGTTCTGATGGCTGCTGTCCTCTCTGCAGGTGCCCTGCTACAGGAGGAGAGGCTGGATGCGGTGACCTTGCTGTATGCTACCTCTATGCCCAGCTTCTGCCTGCTGGCAGGCGCCACCCTGGTGCTGGAGGCTGGTGTGGCCCTGCCACCCGCGCCCGCTGACTCCCGCCTGTGGACCTGTGTGCTGCTCAGCTGCGTCCTGTCTGTGCTCTATAACCTGGCCAGTTTCTCCTTGCTGGCGCTCACCTCTGCTCTCACTGTGCATGTCCTGGGCAACCTCACTGTTGTGGGCAACCTTGTCTTGTCCCGGCTTCTGTTTGGCAGCCACCTCAGTGCCCTCAGCTACGTGGGCATCGCACTTACCCTTTCAGGAATGTTCCTTTACCACAACTGCGAGTTTGTGGCCTCGTGGGCAGTCCGCCGGGGACTGTGGCAGAGAGACCAGCCGGGCAAGGGACTTTGAGACCTGGGGAAGCTTGTGAGTCCCACCTCAGACAGCCCCAGTCCGACCTCGGCCAATGGCTGTGGGAACAGTGGCGAGCAGGCAGCTGCTACTGGGGCCAAGAGAGACGGGAACAGGGTCTCCCTCCCTGCCTGCCTCACCTTGTCACAGACCCCACCCACCACTGGATGGTGGGTCCAAACCAGGCACGGTCGCTGTGCCTGTCGGGGTAATCATTTCATTAATATCAACTACTATGCCAAAATTTGCTGGGCAAACTTTGACAACTTCAGCGGGTTACGATGACCGTGATGGTGGTAATTCTTGACGGTTGCACAGTCCTCCCTCCAGCAGGGAGGGCAGCGGAGAAAGGGCTTCTTCCGGGGAGTTGGGACAGTCTGTGCCAACTCCAGGCAGCTGCTGTGGCCTCACTCCTGGGCCCCCCAGTTTTGGGTCTTCCGTCCTTAAATAAACTATTTTTGCTTGGACACCTGTGTCGTTCCTTAGGGGTACAGTCAACAAAATAGGGAGACTGGTGGGCTCCCCAGCAGGCACTAGGACCTGCCACAGTCTGCCCAGGCCGCCCCTGCCCACTGCGGTGGGTTCCTCTGCCCTGACTTGTCGTGTCCTGTGTCTTCCATGCAGAGGGACCTTTCTAAAACTCATATACACATGTGGTTCCACACTGCTTTGTCAAAACTTCCCACCCCAGACCACAAGGGCCTCAGGAACTGGCCCTGTGGCCTTGCCAGACTCCTGTCTCACTTCTCTTCCGCTTGGGTTTCAGCTCCCCGCCTGGTGACCACAACCCTGGGGGCACTGACTGGAGCCTTTGCTTTCTGTTCCTTTGGTCTGGGGCCTTCTCCCTGCACATCCTCCTCTGTTCTCCCGCCTGCCCCTTCCCAGGAGAAAGAACCTCAACGTGCTCCCTCCCTGCTCTTTGTCAAAGAGGGCCTCAAATGAAAGTTTTGACCAGACGCCATGCCCAAGCTGTGGGTGCACGGAATAAGGAATCTAGGTGGCTTCACCGCGGGGCGCGCACTCTGCAGGGAGCTCTCAGGTCAGCTGTGGATCTTGCAGGCGACAGGGCTCCCAGAGAGAACGTAGAGCAGGAATCTGCCCCACTCCAGGAGCCTCGCTGATGGGCTTCCCCCACCAGCTTTGTCACAACACCTCTCAGTTTAACTCCCCCCGCTCCCAGTGAACCTTTCCAGAGATAAAATAACGACCCAGCCTGGAGCATGGAGACCTGGGACCTAGCAGCTATGCCCACCTACCTCACTATGTACCCTGGGTAAGTAGCCTCACCTGTCTGGGCCTCGGTTTCCAAATGTGTCTGCTGATCCCCAAGGGGAGGGTTTGAACGAAGAGCTACTGCTCAGTAGATGAGGGAGACGGTGGTGCCAGCTGGTTCTGTGTCTCTCATAGGTAGGTGCTTCCCCCTTCCTGAGGTTCTTTATCTCCCTGAGAAGTGGCCCCCTTGGCCTGAGGACGAGGAGCTGGGCCAGGCTTGGGCTGGGATGTAGAAGGACCGAGATTCAGGGAGGAGTCCTTCGTTCTGCATGTAACCAGAATATAAAGGATCATTGGTTTCCTGTCCCCAGACTCCCCCCAGCTGGCCTTGCAGGAAGGGAAGTGGACCTGGTTGAGTTGAGTCAGCCACCACCCACCCTCCCTGTGACTCAGAGACGTCAAAGGGGCCCAGCCCAGTCCTTGTGCAGTTTGGGCACCCCTGGCCTCCACACTCAGACTCGGCCAGACAAAAGACTGGGATAGATGGCTTTGGTTGTGCAGAGCCTCCTCAGTGACTCAGGACCCTTCCCCACTTGTGGGTGCCAATTGTCATAGCAAGCGTGGGCAAATGCGTGGCAGGGAATAGGTGGAAGACAATACAGTGGTCCTCCTTATCCAAGACGCCTGTGGATGCCTGAGACCGCAGAGAGTACTAAACCCTGCATACTCTGTTTTTCCTTCTCACACGTAACAAGATTTCATGCCTTTTCTCTTAACTAAGAACTTGCCCCACACTGCAGCTGTAACTTTTGCAGTTTGAGATGAACAGCAAAGCCAGAACTGATTTCTTTTTCCTTCTTCAGAATTTCACACAAGATTCATCCTCACTGTAGATCTTAGCAATTTCAGTAGAAGATTGTTTTCTTTCCTTATTAAGTCTAGAACTTTCACTTTGTCATGTAAAGAAGGCACTTTACAGCTTCTCTTTGGCATATCCAAATCCCCCGCATCACTGCTCTTGTACTTTGGGTTATTTTGTTTGTTTTTGCTTTGAGACAGGGGCTCCCTCTATAGTTCAGGTATTTCAGCCTGGCTTTGCAGTCACTATGTAGCCCAGGGTGGGCTCAGAATCAAGGTGGTCCTCCTATCTTCCTGCTTCCCTTCTTGAGTGCTGGGATTATAGGTAGTGCTGGGATTAGAGGTATGTGGGCCACTATTAAGTGAAATAAGGATTACTTTAGCCAGGTGTGGTGGCCCACACCTTAATCCCAGCACTTGGGAGGCTGAGGCAGGAGGATTGTTGCGAGTTCGAGGCCAGCCTGGGCTATAAAATAAGCTCAAGACCAGTCTAAACTTCACAAGTTCTATACCAAAAAAAAAAAAAAAAAAAAAGAAATAAGGATTACTTGAACACAAGTACTGTGAGACTACAGTCTGTGGTAATTTGATAACCAAAACACCTACTAAGTGAAGAATAATGGTACATATTGGATGTGATAAGGATACACTGGAGGAAGGGATGACTCACCTGCAGTGTGGGCAGAAGCAGGGCAGCCTGAGATTTCATCATGCTACTCAGAGTGGCACACCATATAAACCTTATGAACTGTTTATTTCTGGAATTTTCCATCTAATAGTTTCAGATTCCAGCTGACTGTGGATAACACAAACTGTGGGAAGTGAAATTGTGGAGAGGGTAGGTATGGTATCGGGCCAGAACAGAAGCTCTGGAATCAGACCTGGGTGGGAATCCTTGCTCTGTGTGACCTGTGTGATCTGAGTGTCCTGTGTGACAGGTCGGACTGACCTGTGTGACCAAGGACAAGGGCCCTTCCTTCTGTGCCTCTGTGTATTAAGCAGGGCAGCAGCACAATCTAACCACACCCAGCTGCAGGAAGCTGTAATGGGCTACATTGGCAACAGGGCCCAAACCATGGTAGGTGCTCAGACAATGTCCCCAAGGCTCCTGTGCTATCTTGCCCACCCCTTTCCGCCTTCTACTGCATGTGGAGAGCCACCCGGGCATGCTTCTGCCTGCACAGAGCAGGGTAGATGCTCAGCGCCAACCCCCCTTATCCTGCCTGGAGGGGGCCAGGGAAGCTGGGGCCGTGCCTGGCACTCTGCCACATGGACTTGGGAACAAAGCCTTGTTTCAGCCCCAGCTGCCAGGGTGCCCCTCCTACCCATCCCTAGTGGGCCTTACATAGTTATTCTAGGAGGCTGGGGCAAACAAGCACTTCCTGCTCCCCTCTCTTCCCCTAAATGATCTCTGAGACACCAGAAACTCCACCACCATGCTGTTCCTGCTCAGTTGTAAATGCTTTCTGGATGTAACACAAAATATTTAACTGAGGGCCACAAAATATTTAACTGAGGGCCACTTCATAAACCACCATGCAAGGTTTTGAGCTGGAAAGAGCCATGATCGTCCATAAACATTTCTTGGTAAATGGACCTTGAGTTTAACCTGGAGCCTCTGTAAAGGAAAAATTGGAAAGATTGAGAGGAGGCAGGGAAAAAGGGGAAGAATTGCTGTGGGGATCCCAGTCCATAGATGGCGGCAGGAACAGTGAGGGGGCAGAGTGAGTACTAGTATTGCACTGATTTAGGGTGATAAATTGTTCAAAGCTTATAGGAAGCATTGTTTGGACTCAGCTACTATAGCAAGCCCCAATACACTGGACTACAATGGAATCACCATACCAATGTGCCAAGTCATCAAATTGAAACTATGTGTTACCTGGCCTTAATCAGAATAGAAAGAGGCTGGGCATGGTGGCTCACGCCTATAATCCCAGCACTTGGGAGGCTGAGGCAGGAGGATTGATGTGAGTCTGAGGCCAGCCTAAGCTACATAGTGAGTTCAAGCCAATCTGAACTAGTAATGAGACACTGTCTCAAAAAGAAAAGAATAGAAAAGAAAAAGAGAGAGAGAGGAAGAAATAACAGCCAAATTCCCCAAAACAGGCCCCTTTCAACTGTCATGACAATTAAGTTCTCTTTCTTTAATCCTTGGGGAAAAAAGTAACCTGAAGGGCTTCTTCCTCGGAAAAACACCAACTGGTGGATGACGCTGATGCAGTGGAAGGGCCCAGGCATGGGAGGCAGAGGCGGCTTCCTTAGAGGCTTTGCAACGGCAAACAGAAACACCTAAACAACACCCAGGATTTGGAGACAGACTTATTTTATGTCAACGGGCACTGATTGGGATCATTCCCAGAATATCAGGCCCTGATCCCTGGTGGTCTAGGGCTTATATGGGATAAGCAAGCAGGAAGTGTAGAGGCAGACTGGCTTGTCAATTGGGGATTGGTTTATACAATGTGCATCATAGTGACCAGCTATGCATCACAGTAATCAGTCGTTTCTAAGACAGAAGCAATCGGAACTGGAACAGGAACTATTACCTGGGCAGCTAAGAAACCGAAGTGTACTGGCGGAGGTGCCATTTTCTGTTACAACTTCAGCAGTGGTCTTCGAGGCATGGGCACAGCAGGGGCCGGGACCATGGCCGTGGGGCTCACGGAGGTAAGGCTGAGGACAAGCAGTGGTGACAGGCCCTGTCACAAGCAAACTTGTGCTGGCCAGTGGACCAGGTTCAAGGCATTTGTTGCCACCGGGGACTACAACAGTCACGTTGGTCTGGGTGTAAAGTGTTCCAAAGAAGTAGCCACTGCCATTAGAGGGACCATCATCCTGACCGAGCTCTCCGCTGTCCCCGTGCAGAGAGGCTACCGGGGGAACAAGATTGGCAAGAACCACACTGTTGTTGGTTGATTTCTTGATGGTAACCATTAGCTAACCTCATCAAAAAGAGGAAAGAAAAATTTTTGGTTTTGCATGTGTGCTAATGTTTGTTTTATGTAGTTTGGTGCACCAGAGTTTTGTGCATATATATTTATGATTGTTACCTCTTCTTCTTGGAGTTTTCCTTTAACAAGTACGTAGTGACCTTCTTTGTCTCTTTTGATCAGTTTTGACTTAAACTTTACATTGTCTGCAAATAGAATAGCTACTCCTCTTTTTTCTGAGTTCCTATGACATGGAGAATTATTTTCCATCCTTTGACTTTTAGTCTATGAATTTCTTTTTGAGTTAAATCTGTTTCTTGAAATCAGCATATTGTTGGATGTTGCTTCTTGATCCATTCTGCCAATCTATTTCTTTTTTCTTTGTATGTGTGTGTGTTTTTGAGAGAGGGTCTTGTTATGCAGTTCAGGCTACTCACTTTGTAGCCCAGGCTGGCCTCAAACTTGCAGCAATCCTTCTGCCTCAGCTTCCCAAGTGCTGGGATTACAGGTATGCACCACTAGCCCAGCTAGTGTTTCTTTTGATTGGTAAGTTGAGACCATTTACGCCGATGGTTATAGGGCTGGGGATATAGTTCAGTGGCACAAGTACCTGTCTGGCAAGCACAAAGTCCTGAGTTCATTTTTTTTTTAAAGGTCCTGATTTCAATTCCCAGTACAAAACAAAAAACAAAAAACAAAACCCAATACATTGATGGTTATAACTGATGTGTATTGGCTTATCTTTTCCATGTTACTTTCCTGTTGTTGGTTACCTGTCTTTCTCTTCTGTTTAATTGCTTGCCCCGCCTGGTGGCTTCTTTCTACTGGTATGCATATGTTTGCGGTCTTTGTTATCTCTTTCTACTATATCCTTCAGAGCATTCTGTAGAGCTGGTTTGGTGGTCATAAATTTCTTCAGCTCTTCTTTGTCATGAAAGTATCTTATTCTCTGTTGATTTTGAAAGATAGTTTTGGGGGATACATCAATATGGGTTGAAGATTGTTTCAGGTGATTTGTTTCCTTTCTCCAGCTGCTTTTAATATTCTGTTCCTGAGCTGAATTTCTGGGATCTTGATTATTATGTGCCTTGGTGTGGATTTATTTTGGTCATGGTTATTTGGAGTTCTATATGCTTCATTTATTTGCATGTCAAATTCTTTATCCATATTTGGGGAGTTTTCTGCCATTATTTCTGTGAAGAGGTTTTTCTTAATGTATTTTGCACTATCTTCAGCTTTTTCTCCAACTCCATTCAATCATATGTTGTTTTTCTTTGCGTTATCTTGTAGCTGTTCAATTGATTTTTCATGGTCTCTTGCTATTTTTAAGATATCTTTTTTTTTTTTGCCTTTTTGCAGCAAGTTCTTTTTTTGTTTTTTTTTTTTTTGCAAGTTCTTGTATAACAGAATCCAGTGTACACGCACCTATATGCAATAATTTTCCCTTCAGTGGGGTGATTTACCCTGTTGTGAGGGGGCATTAAGAAGGATGGGGCAGCCAGGGATATAGCTCAGTGGCACGGTGCCTGCCTACCAAGTGCAAGGTCCTGAGTTCAATTCTTGGTACCAAAAAAAACCAAAGAGGGATAAGGGGCAAACTAGAGTGATGAGTGAGGTCCTATATAGTAGGAGCAAGGCTGGAGGGTATAGGTTAATCACCCAAGTTTTGAGAAACTGGAGGACAGAAGAGAGAAAGAATGGAAGAAGAAGCAGAGGAGTATTGACGTGAACCAGGCAGAGAGAAGACCATGTTTATTCACATAGAACTCACTATGTAGCCCAGGCTGGCCTTGAACTAGCAGGGATCATTCTGTCTCAGCCTCCTGAGTGCTAAAAGTACAGGTCTGCACCACCACCCTGGGTTGTTTTTTGTTGTTGTTGTTGGGTTTTTATTTTTTTATTTTTTTACAGTTCTGGGGATGGAAGCCAGGGCCTCACACATGCTTAACAAGCACTCTATCACTAAGCTACATCCCTAGACCCACCGTTGTCCTTTTGTAGAGCTGAAAATAAAGCCAATTAAGGTATGTATTTTGTTGTTGTTTTGTGGTATTGATGACTGAACCTGTTACAGTGGAATGGGCCAGTAATAGCCTCATTTTTTTGTGCTCAATGAGGAAAGAATTGCCAAGCGTGTACCCAGTAGTAAGTAGTAAACAGCTCTGTTTATTGAAGATCACAGGAAGTTGTGCACAGGGCAAGCCCAAGATAGGGCATAGACAGAAAATGGTGCCAGATGACAGAAAAGTGCTGCACACAGGATAAAGCACACAAAAGTAGCAACAGCAACAAAGGAAGGGCAGATAAATCAGGCTTTCACAATTAAAAGGCCAGGTATCTCTACTTTAGGTGCCTCCCACTGAATCTGTAGGTGTGATGGACAGGCATGATTGACAAGGTGCTGAGTCATTTTAGGGGCTCTCCACACACATGCTTGTCCCAGAATTCGCTCTGATCTTAATTATATGTATGACACCTAATGCATATTTATGAACCTATAATGAGGTGGGAGTAGGGTAAAGGTGACCAAAGGTCAAGCTAGGAGATCTGACACCCTTAAGCCATCAGCCATCTCCTAAGCTTCTGTTACCTTATTTTCTACCACTTTTAGGAAGATGGGAGCAGGAAAAGCTATAGGGTGCTGTTTAGAATTAAATGGACGGGCTGAGGATTTAGCTCAGTGGCACAGTGCCTGCCTGGCAAGCGCAAGGTCATGAATTTGAGTCCTGGTACCGGAACAAACAAACAAACAAACAAAAAGAATTAAATGGAGGGAAGGGAGTGACTCCCACAGCTTCATTGCCTAATGGTACTAAACCCAGGACCTATGTACTACATCCTCAGCCCTTTTTATTTTTTTGAGAACTGTTCTCTAAATCTGTGAATTGCCTAGGCTGGCTTTGAATTTGAATCCTTTTACTTCAGCCTCCCAGAGTGTTGGGATAACAGCAAGAGCTATATCCCTGGCTACCCATCCTTCTTAATGCCTCCTCACAACAGGGTAAATCACCCCACTAAAGGGAAAATTATTGCATATAGGTGCATGTACACTGGATTCTGTTATAAAAGACCATGTCCTCTGCCAACTAATATTTTCTTTTTAGTCCTTTTGAAACAGGGTCTCACTATGCAGTTCAGGCTGGCCTTGAGCTCACTTTGTAGCCCCAGCTGGTCTCAAACTCGAAATGATCCTCCTGCCTCAGCCTCCTGAGTGCTGGGATTACAGGCATGTGCCACCATGCCTGGCTCCAACTAAGATCTTTACAGTAAATTGTTTTAAATACTTATATATACATAGTGTTTACAAAGCATTATGGTTTAATGAATTAAAATTATCACCCAATTTCAGTGTACCAGGAATTTGGGAGTGGCTTAATGTAGTGACTCTGGTTTAGAGTTCCTCATGAGGTTGTAGTTAAAATGTTAGCCAGAGACTGGGTATAGTGGTGCACGCCTGTACTCCCAGCACTCAGGAGGCTGAAGCAGTAGGATCACTTTGAGTTTGAGGCCAGCCTGGGCTACAAACTGAGTTCAAATGAAGCCAGGATACATATTGAGACCCTGAAACAAACAAACAAAAAAAAGATGTTAGCCAGAGCTGCAGTCTGGAAAGCTTGACTGAGGTTGAGCATTTACTCACAAGATGGGTCGTCCATATGGCTGTTGGTTCAAGGGGCTCAGTCCATGGCTATGTGGCTCCTGAGTGTCTTCAGGGCATGAGTGATTCAGAAGAGCAAGAGCCAGGCATTGTAGCCCACACCTGTAAGCCCAGTGATAGTTGGGGCTGGATCCTGGTGATAGATTCCACGTTCTTGTGTATGATGAGCAGAAAATTGCAAGTGTGCATCCAATGGCAAGAAAAGCAGCTGCATGTATTGAAGGCCATATGAAGACATGCTCAAGGCAAGTCCATGCCAACACAAAGTGTGGCACCAACAGAGAAATGGTGGTGGGATGACAGGAAAGCAAAAAGCGCACAACACACAGATAAACCAGGCTTTCAGATTTTAAAGGAAGCACACTGCAGCTTGGGTATTTTAACTTGGGTCTCTAGGTTTGATTGACAGGAATGCTTGATAGTGTGATGAGTCATCTTAGGGGCTTTCGACGAGCATGTATGGGCCAGAATTCACTCTGATTATAGCAGATGTGGTAGATGCATTCCATAATTCAAGACAGGGACTTGCTATGAAGTTCAGGCTGGCCTTGAACTCACTATACACCCAGGCTGATCTCAAACTCAGAGTGATTCTCTCGCCTCAGCCTCCAAAGTACTGGGATTACAGGCCTGCACCACCATGCCTGGCTAAGATGTAGTCCATATTCATGAACTTTTAATAGGGATAGAGGGGGTAAAATGTTACTGCAGGCCAAGTCCGGACATTTTACACACAGGTGCTCTTGCCTGTTTCAGAGATTTCCTGGGTCTTCGTGATTTTAGTTTCTGCTCTCCCAGGACAAATGGAAGGAGGATTTCCCCTGGGGTATTGCTCAAATTAAAGTGAGTTGGGGGAGTGGCTTCTGAGATCCCATTGTGCTGGTACATTGAATTCTAAACAGCGCCCCTGTTCATTTGGGAGGTTGAGGGCAGAGGATTACCATGAATTCAAGGCCAGCTTGGGCTACATATAAAGACCAGCCTGAATTAGGTAGTGAGACCCTGTCTCAAATAATAACAACAAAGAGAGCAGGGAGCTGGGTGTCATGGCACATGTTTGTAATCCCAGCACTCTAGGAGGCTGAGGCAGGAGGAAGATCACAGGTTTGAGCCCAGCTTGGGTTATTTAGCAATTTAGTGAGACCCTGTCTCAAAAAAACTTTTTTATAAATTTTTGAGACAGGGT
>NW_004955455.1:4873937-4875611 GCF_000276665.1 Chinchilla lanigera
GGGCATGGTGGCGCAAGCCTGTAATCCCATGTAATCCCAGCACTCAGGAGGCTAAGGCAGGAGAATCATTGTGAGTTTGAGACCAGCCTGGGCTACAAAGTGAGCTCAAGGTCTGCCTGAACTCATAGTGAGACCCTGTCTCAAAAAGATCAAGCAGGAGCTTATGCCGCTGAGCTATATCCCTGGCCCTCAGAAAAAAAAAAAAAAAAAAAAAAAAAAAAAAGGACCATTGTTAGCCAGCCATGCTTACAGTTGGCTTAGGCCCAGTCAGTCATTATCTCAGACCTCCTTTCACGGCTCAGATTTAAACCTCCTGACTTGAAGGGCATTCTAGTTTCTATGGGAGCAACTCTCATGACTCTAGGGGTAAGTTCAGTCAGGTGAGGCTCTGCTGGAATCCAAGGCGACCACAGGTTTAGAGCAATGGAGACTTCTGGGTGAAGATGGTCTTAGTTATGAAAGGTAATGAAAGAGGCTAGATAAATTTAGAGCTAACAAACCTTGGTTTTTCATTGCTTTTTTTTTTTTAATTTATTTTTTATCTTTTTGAAGCAGGGTCTTGCTATGCAGTTTAGGCTGACCTTGAGCTCACTTTGTAGCCCAGGCTGGTCTCGAACTCACAATGATCCTCCTACCTCAGCCTCCTGAGTGCTGGGATTACAGGCGTGTGCCACCATACCCAGCTCATTGCTTAGATAGACACTCTGTAAAGGAAAACATGCCTATATGCAGAGCCGAGGTTTTGAAACCAGAGTTTTACAGAATGAGGGTCAAGTTTTATTATACTTTCAATTACTTGCTGTTTCACATTTGTAGATCTAAATGAAGTCACATTTATTTATTTATAGCAAAACCCACTTTAAATCCCTGACTCCCTCAGAAGAAAATGTAACTCATGGTTTTGATAAGTAACACAGTAATGCCCCAGGAGTTTGTTTGTTCTTTATACCTATGGTAGTCTCTGGCTATGTCACAGTGTAACAGAAAATGCACCACCTCCCGGCCAGTATACTTCAGTTTTAGTTGCCCAGGTAATAGTTCCTGTTCCAGTTCCAGTTGCTTCTGTCTCTTAGAAATGACTGGACACTGTGATGCATAGCTGGTCACTATAAACTCATTATATAAACCAATCCCCAATTCACAAACCATTCTGCCTCTGGACGTCCTGCTTGCTTATCCCATATAAGCCCTAGACCATCAGCGATCAGGGCCTGATATTTTGGAATGATCCCGATCAGTGGCCATCAATGTAAAGAAATCTGCCTCTAAATCCTGGGTGTTGTTTTGGTGTTTCTGTATGTCATTGCATCAGGTGTATTGGCTGGGAAGACTGACTATGCTGACCCCTTTGGTCACCACTCATAGCCCTGACAGATGGAGGAGCAAGGACCTCTCCAGATCCCTAAAGGAAGGTGCACCCTCAAGATTTCTCAAGTCCCCTGGAGGTCTGGAAGGGGGTTCCTGACTCACTGCTTGAGTGGCTCACATTGCACCCCAAAGGGAGGAGGATGCAGTCTGTTTGTCTGTCTGTCTCTCTATCTGTCTTCCTGATTCTGGTAAGACCCCCAGGGGCACCCCAGTTAGTCTGTCTGTTGGTCCTGCTCAGTCTGAGCAGAAGGGGAATCTGATCAATTCTCATTCATCAGGACTTCCCTCCAGGGAAGGGAGTTGGAA
>NW_004955455.1:4876356-4877521 GCF_000276665.1 Chinchilla lanigera
GGTCAGATGGTGTCATCTAACACCCATCTGAGATGACTGTCAACATTTCCTTGAGAAGGAATTGACTGATTCCCTGAGAAGATGATGTGTGCATCAGCCTAAAACAGATAACTGCGATCCTGAAGTTCTGAAAACTCTCCTCCCAGAGATATGAGTTAAAGACTTGCCTCCAGGCCTGCCCATCAACCATGCTTCCTCACCTCAACCCCTATTGCTGTCAGATGTCACAGGAAGCACAGACAGGCATCTAGTCAAACACTGGCCTGATAAACTGTTAATCACCTTGGGCAAGATCTCTCTGCCTGTCACAGTCCCTCTAGAAAGAAAAGAAAGAGACTTCAAAACTAGAAAATATCAAATTGCTAAAACACACCTTTCTTACCTGTAAAGCCAGTTCAAGATCTCAGAGCTGCCAGTGCTGCTGGGATTGTCCTCCATATATGTTGCCTCAGTTTTCTGCCACTGACAGCCTGCTGGTACACCTGCCTGGACCTAAAGAATACTTTCTTCCTTCTTCAGTTCACTCCTGTCAGCCAGCCCTTCTTCACAAAGACCTCAGTTCTGGACTCAAAGGTTAACTGACCTGGACTCAACCTCCCAGAGGTTCAAAAGTTTGTTTACCTTCTCTGGAGAAGATCACTACCCTTCTGATTGATCTCACCCAAGCTGCCTGCTGGAAAAGCACAAAGGTTCTGCTACAATATCTGTCAGAAACTGGTTACAAGAAAAAAACTCTGCATATTTCTTGGAGCTGCTGGCTTCTATAAAATCTGGATCCTGGAGTTCACAAAAACAGTGATGCTTACTCAGACTGTCAGCCCCTGGGAGACTGAATGGGCTTCCTGTGCAAATACTTGGATCTGGTTGCTAAGGGCTGCCTTCCTCTTTAACATGCTCTAACAGCATCCATGCTCTAACAGCCACTGTCCTTCTGATCAGAAAGCTGACAAGCTCACCTTGACCCAAAACCTAACTGTACAGGTGCCACATGCTGCACTGAGATGAACTGTTCTAAAAATGGACCACCTGACAGATGCTGAGTGCACCCTGTTTACAGATGAAAGTAGCTCTATTAGGAATGAAGCCTAAAAAAAAAAGGAATGAAGTCTGGCAGGATAGATATGTTGAGGTCACCTTGGACAAAACTATTTTGGCCAAAACTCTC
>NW_004955455.1:4886079-4887536 GCF_000276665.1 Chinchilla lanigera
GCATGTACCACATTTGGCTCTCTTTTCCTACTTTTAATAAAACTTTGTTACTGCTTGTACTTGTCTTGACCAATTCTTTGCTCAGGACAGAAAAAAACCTAGAAGCTACCTTCAGAAGGAGACTCCAGCAGCCCTAAACCTATTAACAGTGGCCAACCTCAGGTATTTTCTTGTTCTTTTTTTGTTTTTTTTTGTTTTTTTCCGGTACTGGGAATCGAACTCATGACCTCATGCTTGCCAGGCAGGCGCTGTGCCACCGAGCTAAATCCTCAGCCCCTTCAGGTATTTTCTTATAGCAGGACTGTGCGCTTCAAGGTCCACAGCTACGTGGCTCTGGGATTTGTAATGAAGTCATCACCTCAGTAGAGGTCATTCAGGGAAATCCCCAGGGATACCAGCATGTACCTATTTATCTAATATACCATAATGACTTTAACATAAACTTCTCAAATTACATTTAATTGATTTTCATTGGAAAGAGATTTCTAATTTTTAGGGGGGAGAGTATTGGGAATCGAACTCAGGACCTTGTACTTGCCAGGCAGGCACTTATGCCACTGAGCTATATCCCCAGCCCCAGGAAAGAGATTTCTCATGTTTAAAGTAGGAAAATTAAATGTCCTTAAAATCAACAGAAGCCTTAAATCTCTGTTTCAAGCAAGATAACTGGACTATAGGACCATTTCTGTCTCCCCTATTATAAGATTGTGTCAAAACTCCAAAAGGACCTTCTTTCTAGGCTGTCTGATTTAAACTCAGCTTACTGTTGCTGCAAAACACCTCCGGCAGTATATAAAGGAAAGGAGCTTATCTGGCTCATAGTTTTGAAGGCTGGAAGTTCAAATAGCCTGGTGTAGGCCTGGGTGAGGGACCCCCTTGGCTTTATCACACCATGGGAGGTAGGCATCCCTCCCTTTCCTGACAAAGTCATCTTGAGGGCTCTATGCTCTTGACCTAAAATAATCTTTTTTTTTTTTCTTTTGGTCTTTTTGAAACAGGGTCTCATGATGCAGTTCAGGCTGGGCTTGAGCTCATTTGGTAGCCCAGGCTGGTCTCGAACTCACAACAATCCTCCTGCCTCAGCCTCCCGAGTGCTGTGATTACAGGTGTGTGCCACCATACCCAGCCTACCTAAAATAATCTGATCATTTCCCAGTCTTCTTTAACTACCATAATCAGATTCAGTCTCCACCCTTATAATACTGTTCACATGAGATTTTTGAGGATTAAACTCCTGCGTGATTTCAGGAGGACAAATCATATTCAAACCGTAGTAGCCATTCTACACTGAGTCCGAGGTAGGATAAAAGAAATAAAAGCCAGGTAGAAAGGGGCAAGGACAACATAATTTTAAAAATGAAAGTTATGGCTTCAGAACATAAACCCAGTTTAATTTTTTCTCTCTCTCTTCTTCCAGAATACAATATGCCTATGCAATTTCCTTTCACCTCCAAATG
>NW_004955455.1:4888240-4890554 GCF_000276665.1 Chinchilla lanigera
TCTTGCCTTGCATGCACAAGACCCTGGGTTCCATCCCCAGCACCACAAACAACAACAGCAACAAAATTCCTAGTTCTAAAGTGTTGTGTCTTGGGGCTGGAGGTATAGCTCAGTGGCACAAGCACCTGCTTAGCAAGCACAAGGTCATGAGTTTGATTCTCAGTACCAAAAAATAAATAAATAAAGTGTTGTGTCTCATCTCTCTGAGCACCCACACTCCACTCTTGCGTGTATTCTAAAATCTGACTAATAAACTCCTCTTGTGGGGCTGGGGATTTAGTTCAGCGGCACAGCGCCTGCCTGGCAGGCGCAAGGTCGTGAGTTTGATTCCTGGTACCAGAAAAAAAAAAAAACCAAAAAAAAAAACAACAAAAAAACTCCTCTGTCCCTCATACTGATGCATCCAGAAAATTCTTTCTTTGCAACTGAAGTCAGTAAACCTCCAAGCATTCTGTTTAGGGTGAGTTAAGTTCCTCATCTTGAGGCAGAAAAAGACAGCATCCTGGCCACCCACCAAGGACTCATCCTTGAGACCCACCCATCCGATCAAATTAGGTTCTTACTTTGTTCTATCTTTTAATCACAGGATTGCTGGGCGTGGTGGCACACACATCTGTAATCCCAGCACTCGGGAGGCTGAGGCAGGAGGATCGTTGCGAGTTCAAGACCAGCCTGGGCTACAAAGTGAGCTCACCGCCAGCCTGAACTGCACAGCGAGACCCTGTCTCAAAAAAAAAAAAAAAAAAAAAAAAAACCACAGAATTACAGCAGTTTCTGTACCTTGCTGGGCCCCTCTCTTTCCTTTTCCATAGGAACTGCTTCACAGCCCCTTGTTACCTGACCCCTCGGCCAGTCTGATCAGCTGCTCACAATTGTAAACCTGTCACCTTTGAGTAACTGCCTTTGTTCAACGCGCCCTTTCCCACCACAAACTCTATATCAACTCTGCTAACCCAGACTCAGGGCTCAGACTTTGGAGTGCTGAACTCCTCTTGGTCTGCCGGCATAATAAAGAATCCGGTTTCCTCCATTTCTCTGAGTGATGCTCAGTGGTTTCCCGTGTCACTGGTGAATCTGACTTTGCTGTAGCATTTGGTAAAATCCAAAATGCTGTAACAATCTTAGCTTCAGAAACTTCTCAGACTCAGCCCACTGACAAAACTGAAAAGAACACAGCAAACTGTATAGGAAAATAACTGGGGCTCTTGGGAGGGTCTAATTCTACAATATTGAGGGAGGAAGGAGATTAGGGTGTGGCCAGCTGGCTGGGCAAGTGGGTGGGGACCTGTCAATCACAGAGATCCAGGACACATGCACAGAAGCCTCGTACCTGAGACCATTTTAGAAAATGCTATCTTTAATTCTTCTGGTGCAAAATTAAGCAGATTTTTTTATTTTTGTTTTGATGAGACAAGGTCTTGCTATGCAGTTCAGGCTGGCATTGAGCTCACTTTGTAGCCCAGGCTGGTTTTAAACTTGCAATGATCCTCCTGCCTCAGCCTCCCGAATGTTGGGATTACAGGAGTGCACCACCACGCCTGGCTAAGGTTTTTGATACGATGGCCTAGACCTGACATCAACCTGAGGAATGGGGTTACAAAAGGTACCCACCATCAACCTTGTGGGCACTGTCCTCTCTTTTTCCCAGTGGCCTGCTGTCATCCTGTACAGTGCACTTTCCCCCTGTCTTTAGTTGGCACACACTCACTCTGCAGAGCATACTTCCTTCCCTGTCTTTTTTTAGAGGGCGGGGTCTTTTTCTTTCACAAAAGCATCTCACTATATAGCTGAGGCTGGCCTCAAACTCACAGCAATCCTACTGCCTCAGCCTCCCGAGTGCTGGGATTACAGGCATGTGCCTCCATGCCCAGCTCCCTACCTTTAATAAATGTAAAACCTTGCTACTTTTTGCATGTGTTTTGATGAATTAATTGGTCAGGACAATAAGAACCTGTAAACAATCTCTACAAGGAGCCCACAGCACCCTAGAAAGCTTATATAATAATATCTCTTTCTGAATATTAAAAAAGATGAACTCAAAATCTTGGCTTTTTTGACTATGAAAAAAATTCTTTGAAGGAAATACACTATATTTCTAAAATATTGACTTGGTTACTGTCTGAAGATAGGAATAATATAGATGGACTATATTTGTTTTCCTTCCTTCACGATGAGTACATTTTTTAAAAAGTAAATTTTGGGTTGGGTATGGTGACACACACTGCTACTTCCAGCACAGTAGCAAGCTGAGGCAGGAGGATCACATGTCCTAGGCCAGCCTGGGCAATTTAGCAATTTAGCCAGACCCTACCCC
>NW_004955455.1:4891896-4893080 GCF_000276665.1 Chinchilla lanigera
ATTTTGATAACACTTAAAGACATTTTATCCAAAAAAAAAAAAAACGTGAGAATAAAAAAAAAAAAAAAAAAAAAAAAAAAAAAAAAAAGAAGAAAAAAAACTGAAGGTAACAATAAAGTGCAGACCAAGAATGGTAAGAAGATTTTGAAGAAAATAACCATTGAATTAAAGAAGGAAATTGCAGAAAAGCATGAGCATGGTGTTCATGGGACTGATCTGGGCTCGGAGCACAGGATAGTGACGTCACCAACCTCACTATTTTGAAGAAGGAAGGTGCCATCAAAGGAGCTGATGTGGCAAAAGGAGTAACGATGTCAATCAAGCAGAGGACACAAGGGCTGAAAGAGGCGGGAAGAGTTTGGTTACTGTGATTGAGTGACACATAGCTGGCAAGTGATAGTGTTGGTAAAGCTACAATCTGTGAAAAAGCCAGGAAATTCTACAGCACTTTACAGCAAGGAAATCCCTCAAAAGAGCAACAGTGATGGATTTAAAGACAGAGGAGGGTGGCTTGATAAATCCCACAAGAGAAGTGGCATCCACAGTGTGATCAGACACGGTGAGGCGTCCAGTTCAGAAAAGGCTGCTGCAGAAGCCTACAAAGAAGAATTTGCAAAATACATGACGATGGAAGGATCCGTTGCTGAACAAGTGTTCAACTGTACTGAAACAGGCTCTTCTGGAGGAAGATGCCAGTCGGAACCTATACCACGCAGGAGGAAAAGGGACTGCAGAGGCACAAGCCATGAAGGACAGACTGACCCTTTTGCCACGTGTGAACACAAGCACGGATCTGAGGATTAAACCACTACTGGCGGCCCATTCCCAGAGCCCTCGTGTATTCAAGGAACAGAATGTGAACAAGAGCACACTTCCTGTCAGATGGAGAGACAATGCAAAAGCTTGGGTCACAGGGCAACTGTTTATGAAATGGGTGTATGAAGTGTTCACACCCATTAAGAAATACCTTTCTGACAACCAACTGCTCGAAACGTGCCTTCTGCTGGGCGTGGTGGTGCATGTCTGTAATCCCAGTGCTTGGGAGGCTGAGACAGGAGGATTGCTGCAAATTGAAGGCCAGCCTGGGCTACATAGCAAGTGTAAGGCCAGCTGGAACTACATAGCAAAACCCTGTCCAATCCCTACCCCCACCAAAAAAAGGTGCCTTCTGATGGGCAATGCCC
>NW_004955455.1:4893760-4895299 GCF_000276665.1 Chinchilla lanigera
GAATTCGCAGTGATCCTCCTGCCTCAGCCTCCCCAGTGCTGGGATTATAGGCGTGTGCCACCACCACCTGTTTGTAAGGTATCTCGTCTTTCATATTGGTTCCTTCGAGGGCCTGACCCTGTCTGACTGCCTATAATATTTCTATCTAACTCAGCTGCCTATAACAATACGAACACTGAGTGTGATTACATAAAGGTCAAGCCCTGCCCCCAGTATGACATCTTTTGTGCAACCCATGGACCAGTAAGTGGTCTCTCAACTCAAAAAGCTGTACACAGAGGTGCTCTTCACCAGGTGTTTTAATGTCACTGAAGAGACATCCTTGACTCTGAAAAAAGGAACATTTCAATGTCTACTACATCAATCTGTTTGACAGAAGCTGGTGAAGATATCACGAGGTGGACCTTCAACTCAGCCTGGAGGAAACTGTGGCCAGAACCAGAACGTGTCACTGAGTGTGACTTTGAAGGGTCTGATGCACAGGGAGTGCAGGAGCTTGTGTCCATGGGCAAGAGTGTGGGTCTGGACGTTCATGGTGTATGCATAGAGGAGCTTGTTGAGGACTGTAAGAATGAGCTGACAACAGAAAAACTTGCTGAACTCGATTGAGCAGAAGACACTTGTTGAGGAACATTCCACTGAGGAAGAGGAAGATAGGGAGGAGGTTAGCAGTGATGTGATACAATCTAATATGGAAATGGGACGAGTGCCAGGATTTCTTTTTCTTGAGACAGGGTCTTGCTATGCAGTTCAGGCTGGCCTTGAGCTCACTTTGTAGCCCAGGCTGGCCTTGAACTTACAACCTCCTGCCTCAGCTTCCCAAGTGCTGAGATTACAGGCGTGTGCCACCATGCCTGGTTTGAGTGCAGGATTTCTTTGAGAAGCACCCCCCCAACATAACTGTAATGACACCGTTGAATCTGATGAATGATAACATGGTCTCTCATTTTGGGAGAATTATGCGGTGGTGTGAAAAGCATTAAATAGATTTATCACCAAAATTAACCCTGCAGCTAAGAGAGGAAGAAGAGAGGAAAACCCCAAAGATCTCTTCAGCGTCCTATGGATGGGGACTCTCCCTCCAGAGAATAACCCCTTCCCCACCCACCTTCCTGTCCTCTACGCCAGAAGTCGCCTCAAGCAAGGTTAGTGCTCTCTTCACACTGTATTGTACAGTACTTTGTTTCATGTTTTGTGATTAAAAATGCATATGGTTCAGAATAGATGACCTTATTTACATTGAAATTTGTTTTATTGGTCTGCATGTTGATTTTTAATTTTATTTTAAAGAGGAAAAAATAGAATGTCAAAACAAGGTAACTGGAAGGTAACAATGGCTAATACATTGCATACTGTTATCTTTAAATTACTCAGAGTACAAGATATTGATATTTAATTGTCCAAACATTAGCACAAATCGTTCTTTTCAATTTCTCTTGAGAAATTAGTAGTATATCTTTTTTTTTTTTTGTCTTTTTGAGACAGGGTCTTGCTATGCAGTTCAGGCTGAGCTTGAGCTCACTTCATAGCTCAGGCTGA
>NW_004955455.1:4897784-4898840 GCF_000276665.1 Chinchilla lanigera
ACCTTGCGCTTGCCAGGCAGGCACTGTGCTGCTGAGCTAAACCCCCAGCCCCTTTTATTTAATTTTAAATTAATTAATTAGGTTATCTGAGATAGGATCTCACTAGTATAGGCTTGTCTGAACTCTTTATGTAGCCCACAGGGGCCTCAAACCCAGAAGGATCCTCCTGTCTCAGGGCCCTGAGTGCTGGGGTTACAGGATATGCCATCATGCTTGGTTAAACATTTTTTAAAAATTTTCTTAAAGGATTGGAGATGTAGCTAAGCACAAAGACCCTGAGTTCTTTGGGTTTTTTGTTTTGTTTTTCTTCCGGTACCAGTAATCGAACTCATGACCTCGCACTTGCCAGGCAGGCGTTGTGCCGCTGAGCTAAATCCCCCACCCTGACCCTGAGTTCAATATCCTGAAAAGCTGAAGGAAAGACAAGAAAGAGGGAGGCAGCAAGGGGAAAAGACTGGATGTAAGTCTTTCTCATACAACACTAGTGAGAATTCAAGATCACTGCTCTGAAAGTTTGGCAATTTCTTAATTTTGAGACAAGGTCTTGCTATGTAGTCAGTGGTGGCCCCAAACTGGTTATCCTCCTGCCTCAGCCTCCTAAGTGCTGGGATTATATATGCCACCATGGGTAATTTCTTATAAAATTACACACACCTTTAACCACACAACCAGACTCCCACTCTGAGCTATTGGTCCCACAGAAAAAAACTTGTGTTCATGAACTGTATTTATAGGTTTATTCATAGTCACCCTAAACTGGAAATGATCCAATAGGTGAATATTAAAAAAAACCCTGCAATATATTCATACAAAATACCATAAATACAACACAGATGAATCGCAAAGACAGTATGCTGAGTGAAAGAAGACAATCTCCAGGTTACATCCTATATGACTCTATTTATGAGACATTCTAGAAAAGGCAAAACTATAGGGATATAGAACTGATAAGTGTTCATGTGACCCTAGACTAGGGAAGCATGCCTCGCTTTTTCAGGTGGCAGAACTGCTCTGTCCTGAATCTATACATCATGTGTAAAACTTACAATTCACAGA
>NW_004955455.1:4899083-4902468 GCF_000276665.1 Chinchilla lanigera
AGAATCAAAAAACAAAACAAAACCTTCAGAACTGCACACCCAAAGCAGTTAACTATACAATATGTTAATTTGGAATGCACAACAATGAAGAAAATGTATCTAATAAAGTTCTTTTGAAAAATGCTTTCAAAGAAATTCTCTACCTGGATCTCTACCAGAATGATCGGATTGTGGGGGCTCTGCCACACCAGCCCTAGAACAGTGATTTTTTTCCTTCTTCTCCTCTGACCGCGGGCCCCTGGCTCCACTGGGCTTTGGACACACAGCTCAGTGTCAAACTGTCAAGTGAAGTCTTGTAATTGCTTCTCTTGCATGTCATCTCAAAAGCCCTGGATTAGAATAGCTGGTCTTGAGCCAGATGACAGCACTGAAGCATCCGAAGCAACCCTGGGCTCCAGGGCCTAGGGGTGGCATCCACTCCCTTGTCCCTTTCACATACGCCCCTGTGGATCCTGGGAGTCAGCCAGAGTGGGCTGTTGGCTGTAACGGCCAGCGATTCTAAACAAGGGCTTTGCGGGAGAGCTGGACTCAAGTCTTTGCTTCAGAAATCCTAGGTCACTCTGGATGAGACACAGTGGGAACCCTAAAAAGGCTTCTAAGTCTAGGCCTCTCCTGAGGTAGGATTGAAAGCATTTCTTCCTCACGGGGGGTGGCTTTCTGGAAGAGTACTTTGTAAACAGTAAAGGGCCATGCACAGCCAGGAGAAATATCTTCATGAGGCTAACTGTGTTGAGCTGGGAGCAACAGGGCCAAGAGTACACAATTCAGGGCAAAAACTGCCCTTTACAGGAAGCACACACCATGCGCTAGGCCTGGTGCTATGGAATTGTTCTGTCTTCACAGATGAGGATACTGAGGCTCCCAAAGGCACCAGGTCACAAAGAGAGGAGGGGACGGAGCTAGGTTGTGGTGTAAAGTTCTAACTTTTCAAACCAAGGCCTGTGAGAGGACCTTCGAGGCCTGATGTCAGGCCTGCTTTCCTCACGAGCCCTGAAGAAGGAAATGAACACCTTCTTTTCTCAAAGGCTGGTGGAAGACAGCCTTGGGCCCTTTTAGACCTTGCCCCATACAATAGCGCTCAGAAAAAAAATTTTTTTCCCAAAATTTATACAGTGGAATACTTTCTTTGAATACTATGTTGTACATCAGTCCTATCTAGAAAACTAGAGTGGGGCCAATGTGACGAAGGTGAATGTGAAGTTACCTGAGGCCCCCAGGGCTCCAGGGAATGGTTGGAAGCTATTTACCCAGGAGACTGGCACCAATCCTGAGAAGCTCAGGTGTGCTATGAGGCTTAAGGCTGTAGCTCTGAATCTGAAGGAGCAACGGAGCACTGCGGCAGACTCCTTTCTGGGCTGGTCAGTCCAGGGGTGGGCTGCGGGATTGCAGGCCTGCTCTCTGTACTGGGCTCTTCATCCAAGGTATCACCCGCCTCATCCGACCTCTGGCCAGTAGCCCTCAGTTACCCCTCACAGGGTAGAAAACTTATCTTCACTTACAATTAGTGAGTTTGGTCTTTGAAGATTTGGATTACAAGGTCAAGAGCTGCAGCAACCTTTCTTTCTACTTGCCCTTTAAAGGCATCATCTGGTTTGTTCTTGTATCAACAGAAGTGGAATGTTCAAGTTCAGATCTTGGAACAGGATCAACAACAGATCTATACTGCTGACCCCAATGAGGGGGTTGCGAGGGCGGCTCACAGTGGGATCATCAAGCGAACCTCCTTCTCATAGATGTCTGGGATCACTCCCATCGGGGAAGGAACCATGTGCACGGTGTTCTTGCCAAACAAGTGGAACTCATACTGGATGAGCTGCTCCCAAAAGCCATTGTTGGGTCGGATGATGGGCCGGCAGGACTTGGTCCACGTGTGGGCATCCAGCAGGGACATGGCATGGTACTTCATGAGGTAGGCAAGACACAGGGCAGCTGAGCGGCTCACGCCAGCGGCACAGTGCAGCAGTGTGCGGCCCTCCTTCATCTCCACCGAATGGATGTGGTCAGCAATGGGGTCAAAGAAGTCATAGAGACACGAGACGGGCGCATCAGCCACAGGCACCTGCATGTACTGGATGTTCTCATAGAAGGTGTTCGCTACCTCCACGGAGACGTTGATGACTGCGGTGATATGGTTGCTGGACAACAGGAGCTTGTTGTTGGCAGCTGCCCCACCGCTGATGTACAGGCTTCTGGTGATCTGGGAGAGGCCACTGACTGATGGCTGCCGGCACGGGGCTGGGAAGGCACGCGTGAGTGATGTCATCAAGGCAGTGGGTCGGCAGTCTCTTCTCTAGGCTGTGTCCATGGAAAGCTGCGGGAAGGAGAGGGTGTTTAGAAGGCACAGGGGTTGTGGGCCATGCCCAGGAGACTTCTGGGAAATAATGGATGGGCCTATGGGATTCTCCAAGGCGGTCCTGACCATCACCACAGAATCATTCAGGAAACTCATTCATACATATACCCAGGCCCTCCTCTCATCCACAGAATCTGATTCTCTGGTGAGGAGCATGAGCTTCAGGTGGTCAATGTGCATTGCCCTACAGGACAAAGAAGAAGTCCCTGAGCCTGGAACTCAAGGCCCCCCTGGAGCCACCCCCATTCTCCCAGTGACTTGTTGGATGGGTCAGTTTTGCTCTGACCTAGCCTGAGTCTCCATTTAAGCTCACAATAGTAGCCCTTTTTTCCTCTTTTCAAAATTCTCCCCTTTTACCCAGCTCTTCCAGGTGGGAACCACTTGCATAGTCTCCCTCCGCAGTCTTTTGACTGCGTGCCCAATCATGAGACTGAACCAGTGACGTGGACCAGAGCCCACTGTGCTGAGAGTCACTGGATGAGGGCAGAATAAGAGCAGGGAGGTCCTGCTGCTTCCCTCCCCAAGAACGAGCTCTTTAAAGAGACAGGATCAGCCCAGGTGACACTGAGGTCAAACACCAAAGTCCTACATTGTTAAAGGTGGTCCTGCACCTTGCCTCTGAGGAGGCTCAGGGAAGGGAGTAGCTAAAAGCTTCCTGGAGGCTGGCATAATCACTGCAGCAACCCCAGGGGCACGTGGCAAGTGAAAGGCAGTGAGGCCTCAGGAAGCCTTTCTACACCAGCACCACACTGCTTCTAGCAGCAGGGCTGGGGCACACACCCCTGGGAGAAGCAGACTCTTATCTTCTAAAAAATCTCAGTACCTCATTTTGAACAAAGGTTCAAAAGCTGGACACTTTCTCATGTCTCGATGAAACATGGATATGTGGCTTTTTATCTCAGCTTTCCAGGTCAAATTGCACTTCATCAGGCACGAACAAATGAGGAGCCAAAGCTTTGTTCCCCTGCTTTAACATCTATGAGCAGCGGCCCTCAGTCAAGATAAAAACAGCTTTTTTTTTTTTTTTTTTTT
>NW_004955455.1:4903119-4919869 GCF_000276665.1 Chinchilla lanigera
TGCAAGTCCGTATCAGGAGGCTGATGGGTCTTCGAGAGAAGGCTGATGAGTCTATGCCGGAAGGCTGAAGGATCCAAGGTAGAAGCCGAAGACTCTGCACTAGAAGCCAGGAGACGACATCCAAGCTGAAGGTGAAGGCTGGAGCTCCTCCAAAGAATGGAAGCCCCTCTGTCCTCCCTCATTTCCCTTTTATATCATCTAGGTGATGAACTACCCTAGAGTGGGTCCTCTGCACCCTAGGGTGTAGAATTGCTGAGCCAATTTAGTTAAGCTTCTAAACTTCTCCAGTTGACACAATGAATTAACCACTACATCCTGCATTTGGGAAGCTGAGGCAGGAGGATTGCTGTGAGTTTGATGCCATACTTGCTTAAGTATATAGCAAGACCATGTCTCAAAAAAAAAAAAAAAAAAGGAGCTGTGGCCTGGCTACCATCTATCTTTCTGGAGTCTCCATTTTTTTTTGAGACAGGGTCTCACTATGTAGCACATGCTGGCCTCCAATTCATGTTGATCCTTCTGTCTCAGCCTCCCAAGTGCTGGCATTACAGATGTACACCACCATATCCAGTGAGGTTTCTTTATTTTCTGAATGGCCTCATCTAGACTGAGCCACGGATAGCTCCTTATAGTCATTTTTCTCTCTGGCTAGGAGCCTTTGTCTCTGCTGCACTCTAAGCCTGGAACCCCTTTTCCTTATAAGCTTATTGGTTCCTGATCTGTTCCACTCAGCAAAGGACTATGGAAGTCTGAGGAGTCATTGGATCTTACACTGTCATTTCCTCAGTGAAAACCTCCGGGGAGCACACCCCTTCCCATGTTTAGTCAAATCCCACCCCTACCCCCTACCCCCATGCTGGAGATTGAAGCCAGATCCTTGCACACACTAGGCAAGCACTTTAACATCCTTGATCAAGTCTCTCTTCCAGGTTTTGCAACGTGTTCTGTCCTTCCAAATGCTTACTGAAGATGTGCTTTTGCTTTGAGCTGTCTGACCATTTGATATATATCTGTCTCCTCAAGAGACTGTGAGCACACTGGGAATAAAACATATCTACGTTCACTCTGTGTGTGTCACCCACCAGGGCCAGTCTCTGTGTCCCCACAAGCAAGTGCTTGATGAATGTCTGTTTTCCTTTGAGACAGAGTCTCACTATGTAGTTCAGGCTGGCCTTGAACTCGCTATGTAGCCCAGGATGGTATCAAACTTGTAGCACTCTTTTTGCCTTAGTCGCCTGGGATTACAGGGATTATACACCTAGTCTAGATACTACTCTTGAGCATGTCAGGATAATTACAGGAGGAGTTACACTCATGGTAGTCAAGCAATATTTATCAGGTACTGTACTAAGTGTTAGAGATACTGAAATGCACAAGGAAGTCGTCGCCTTTTTTCTAACATAGTTTAAAGTCTAGTGATGGTGGGGAGGTAAGACATTAAATAATTAGAACAAAATAGACCTGGAAAATAGTGTTACATAAATTACGGGCCTTTTTTTTTTTCCAGTAATGGAGATCAAACCCAGAGCCTTGCAAAGGCTGGCAGACGGCCTACCACTGAGCTACATGCCCAGCCCAAGGCCATTGTTTACTGGACCAAACAAAAACAGATCAGACACACAGTCAAAATGGATTCTCTCACATTAAAGTTCTAAGTCACTAATCTGGAACTAGTTTTCTGATCTTCAAGTAATCTGAATTAGAGCGATAACAACCAACTTTCCCAAACGGGCTAGTTTCAACTGGCATAATGAAGTTGCTTTAATCTTCACAAAGTAACCTGATATTAACCTCATATTAAACAAATAAGTTTTTTTTTTATTCAGTCTCTGTCTTCCAAGGAAAGTAACTTTAAAATGACCAGTCTGCTTTTGTTTCTGCTGTCTCAGCCCTTTCCTGTTCGCTAAAATTATATGCCTCTCCTGTTTGCCTCAATGGAACACCTGTATTTATAGCATGAAGTGTTGCCAGATTTAGAATGGATAATAAAGCCAAGGAAGATCTTTGAATTGTTATTTTGCCCTCTGACAATAATGGAGACAGGAGTGCCTACCTTGAAAGGATGCTGTGAAACTATGTATGTTTGCTGACACCTATAATATAACATTCTGGAAAGGGGAGACAGGAGGATCAAAATTTCCAGCCCAGTCTGGCCAATTTACGGAGACCATGTCCCAAAATAAAAAATAAAGTTAAAAAAAGGGCTGAAGATAGTGTGAAGGCCCTGGGTTCAGTCCTCAGCAACATAACACACATACACACACACACACACACACACACTCACACAGGATATCGTAATGATTAAATGAAATAATCAGCTCACGTGTTGATTGTGGGGCCTGGCACAGAATAAGCCCTCTAAAAAGGGTAACAATTCTTGCTGTTGTTAGAGAAGTTAAAATGCAAGATGTAGTTGGGCATGGTGGCACACCTCTGTAATCCCAGCACTAGGGAGGCTGAGGCAGGAGGATCTTTTCGAGTTCGAGGCCAGCCGGGGCTACAAAGTGAGCTCAAGGCCACCCTGAACTGAATAGGGAGACCCTGTCTCAAAAAAACAAAACAAAACAAACAAACAAACAAAAAAGCAAGATGTTCTTGGTATGAAGAGTAAAGGGCTTCTTCCAGGCTAGAGTAGCAAGGTGGCCTTAAGAAATGATACAGATCTGGAGAACAGTTCCACAAGAGGGAAAACGGTGGAGAAACCGCAACTCAGCAACAGCTCAGTTTCACCACTCGGCAGCCTATGAAGACCTTGACATCCGTCCTCTGATTCGATCTTTAAAGCCACCTAATTAGACAGGAGTGTAAAATTAACACCTCCACTGTCATAGGAGGAAAGTGACGCACAGAGGGGGGAAGACCCCCTCGAAGTAACACAACAAGGTCTGGAAGCTGCTCTTCTGGCCTGCAACACCAGTATGTGGGGAAAGTCAGCAAACACTGCGGTGAGTTGGTTAAAGTCCGGTTACAAAAGTAATAAAGTCCTCGGGTTTACGATTTACTTCTAGGGGTGAGTCAGGGAGGTTTCCTGGGAGAGTTGGCGTTGGAATAGGTTTCTTTTCCAATCGGCGTCAAGACCCCATCCTACCTTTCTCTCGCAGCGGACAGAGGAGTTCGCTGAAGTAGCAGCTGCGCGGCGAAGCCCCAGGCGAAGGTCGCCGGGAGAGAAAGCTCGGTCAGGATCCCCGGGCCAAAATCCCCACCCGGCCAGCGCTCCGGTTTCCATAGCAGTGGTTTCTCGTCCGGGAGAGAAAGAGGCTGTACTGGATCTTAGGAGAAAACGAAGCTTCTGAGCCCCGGCGCAGTAACGCTGCGGTCACGAGGTTACCCACCCAACGATCAAGTCGGCTGCCGCTGCTGACTGTCGAGAAAGGTTAGGCTTAGCGCTCCGTAGACTGCTCCAGCCCGCCCATCCCGTCTCCATGGCGACGACGCGCACGGTCAAAGCATGGGGGCCCCAGAGGGACAATACAGCAGAGTCCGCAGCCTCCGGGCTTCGCGCGCGCGCCCTTTCTCCAGGCCCCACCCTGCCTGTGTCTCCCGAGTCACCCGCCGCGCGCAGCCCCAGGTTACCTCCGCGATCCTCGCGGCGTCCTCCTGCTCCCACTCATCGTGCTGCCCAAGCTGGCTCTGGTTCCCAAGCAGTCCTGTAGCGTGGAGGACCCGACCACACAGCCATGTAGGCCTTCGGTCAAATGGGACCTAGACTCGTCCACGGATTATGAGATCCCAGTCCCGAGTTTCGCCGCCGCAGGCAGCTCAGACTTCCGGCGCGACAAGCTCGAGCGCCGGCAGGAAGTCAGTGCGGGGGGCGGCCCGCAGGTCATCTTCATGCCGCCGCGGACCGCGTATCACCCGGTGCTCTTCAGGTGCGAACCGGCTTCCAGAGCGATCGTCAGACCGCGGCACCTCTGCGGGAGCCCGGACTCGCGCCAGGCCCGCGATCCCTCGGCCCATCGCGCCCCTAGTCCCGGAGCCCAACCCCAGTCTCCCAGGGAGTCTGAGGACTCTGGCCCCAGCTCCTTCCCATTCCAGCTTTGGTCCTCAGGGCGGACTTCCGGAAGAAGCCCGGAATTCCCATCTCCGTCCCGCATTTCCGTCCATCCGTCCCGGCTTGATGTCGCGTGGTCGCGGTGCTCTGCGAGAGGAGCCCAACCCGTCCAACACCCTTGTTCTTAGCCTGCTCGTTTCTCAGTGGCTCAGGAAAAGACGTCAAACCCTTCTGCCTCCCTCTTGTCCTCACAAACCATGTATATATTTTGTTTATCGCTGTCTGTCTTAGTTACTTTCTTCCTTGCTGACACACAGTATCTGACACCACAATTTAAAGGAGGAAAGGTTTATTTTGGCTCACAATTTGTAGAGGTTTCAGTCTATAGTCAGCTGGCTCCAAGGCAGGGCAGCGTGGCAGAGGGGAAACAGTTCATGATACGGGAACAAGCAGAGAGGAATCAAGAGAGAACAGATACATACCCTTCAGGCCACGCCCACAGTGACCCTCCTCCTCCCATCAGGTTTCACCTCCAACGTCACTCCCAGCTGTAAACCCACCTGTGGGTTAATCCAGCGATGCGCATCACACTCGTGATTCAGTCACCTCCCAGAAGCCCCATATAGGAGCAGATGAGGCTTTGGGGGGACATGTGGATATAATCCATGATGATACCAGGCCCCCTGTTATCCACCCTATCACCACCCCTTCCCTCTTGTTCCCTTCTTCTTGTCTCACAATAGACTCCTTTCTACTTTATTGTCATTTTTTTTAGATCTCACAAATTAGGAAGGACATGTGATACTTGTTTTTATTTTTTCTTTATGGGTTTTTTTTGTCTTTTGGAGACAGGGTCTCCCTATGCAGTTCAGGCTGAACTTGAGCTCACTTTGTAGCCCAGGCTGGCCTTGAACTCACAGTGATCCTCCTGCCTCAGCCTCCTGAGTGCTGGGATTACAGGTGTGTGCCACTGTACCTGGCAATACTGGCTTTCTGACAAGCACTGTGCCACAACATGATATTCTCCAGATCTAGTCATTTTCTTGCAAATGACAGAATGTCATTCTTCCTTATGGCTGAATAGTACTTCACTGTGTATATATAACTTTATCCATTCATCTGTTGATGGACATCTAGGTTGGTTCCATGTCTTGGTTATTGTGAATTGTATTGCAGTTAACCTAGGTATACAGGTATCATGATAATATGCTGACTTTAACTACTTTGGGTATATACCAAGGAAGAATATTGCTGTATCAAATGGTAGCTCTAGTTTTAGTTTTTTTGAGGAACCTCCATACTGATTTCCATAGTGACTGTACTAATTTACATTCTCACCAGCAATGTAGTGTAGACAGGTTTCTTTCTCCCTCACATGCACACTAGCATTTATTGTTTCTTTGTATTCCAGAGTTAGCCATTCTGACTAGGATAAGGTAGAATTTCAATGTAATTTTAATTTACATTTCCCTAATGGCTAAAGATGTTGGACTTTTTTTCATATACTTATTGGCCATTTGTACTTCTATTGAATAATATCTGTTCAATTCATTTGTCCACTTATTGATTGGGCTATTTGATATTTTGGTGTTAAATTCATTAAGTTCACTATATATTCTAGATATGTACTATCCTCTATTGGAAGAGTAACTGGCAACAGTTTTCACCATGCACAAGGCCCTGAGTTTGATTTCTAATACTGAAGGCATGCACCACCATGTCCAGCTTTATGCCTTTTAAGAAGGAAAGAAAGATACAATCAAACCTGGGGAGGCCTCAACCCCTCCCCCCGGCACCTCTCCCCCATCAGGCACCTGACCCACCAGCCATCTCTAACCTGTATAACCTTTCTCCCTCCATTCCAGCTTAATGAATTGCAGTGAAGCAGCTGTGAAAAAAGTCTTACCCAAGAGTCATTTATCTCAGGTGATTATGCGTGACAACCTCCACGCCCAACGAACCTATGAGTTGCAGGTACAGTAGCCCTAAGCTTTTGCATTTGCATTAGAGGGTGGTAGTGGATTGATCCAAATTTGTTTCACATTCCCCATGTCTTGGGGCAGGGGGAAGATCCTACCTCCTGTCCTACATGTGATATGGAACCATCAAAGTGTCTAAGGCAGGTCATATTTTTACAGAGCAGGCAACTGATACTTGTTACTGATTTGACCAAGGTGTTCCTGGGCTGAAGGAGTCAGGGAGAAAGATTCCGATCTCTTGGCTTTGGTAGCATTTCTTCTTAAAGCACATGATCTTTCTAGGTAATCCATTAATGGATTCTTGCTATCTCCCTTGCACTTTCAGATCCTAGAGCTTGAATTAGCATCAACACTATCTGCTCAATTTTTTCTTCCTTTGGGGGTTTCCTATTTTCCTCATGAAAACTGAGGCTTTTCCATTTTTTGCTTATGGACAAGTAGGACTTGGCCTCCCTTCTCAAAAGCCCAAGTGTTGTCACCCCACTGTTCCCCGTAGAGCCTGACCCATATAACGTATTTAGGGACCGCTCCAAACAGGCAACATTAGGTACTAGCAAGAGTCATGTGACTCTTAACATACTCGTTTCTTCAAGCAGAGCAGGCACTGCAGAGTTGAGCTACTGTCCCCTTCTTAGCTGTTGAGCTTGCCTGCATGTCCGAGGGTGCACCAGATGGGCCCATGGGATTCTGACTTAGAAGAGTGGGAAATCCTTAAAAGATGCTGTTAGTGCCTCTTTAAGGGTGATAAAAACTAAGAGCTGGAGCTGGGAGTATATAGCTCATGGCAGAGCACTTGCCTAACATGTGCAAGCCCTAGGTTCTATCCCTACCCTTGCAACAGCAAAAAACCAAAAAGCCAGATTCTATATCAGATGCCCTAAACCTCCCCATTCTTCAAAACTCAAACACAATTTATATGTCAGCCCTTGCATGTAGCTTCTTGTTTTCAGTATTAGAAATCAAACTCAGGGCCTTGTGCATGCAAGACAAGTACTCTACCACTGAGCAACATCCTCAGCTCAAGGGAGCTTTTCTTCATATCTGCCCTCTTTGAAATATGCTTCTTTTAGGGGGTATCACTTTTTGCCTGGTTTAGACATATCTGAGCCTATGTCTCCCTTGCTACACAGTAGTTATTGGAAATAATGTGGCTGATTTTTCTGAGCAACCCTTCCCTTAGCTAGTGCACTAAAATAACTGAATGAAGGAGATATGGGCTGTGCCTTTACAGGCCCGTTCCCTGGTGGGGACAGGACAGAAGTTATACAGTAGAAGAAATGGATGGAATTCATTGTGATGTAAGGGATGTCACAGACCATATGTAGAAAACACTAAGTAAGCCGGGCGTGGTGGCGCACGCCTGTAATCCCAGCACTCGGGAGGCTGAGACGGAGGATCGTTGCGAGTTCGAGGCCAGCCTGGGCTACAAAGTGAGCTCAAGGCCAGCCTGAACTGCATAGTGAGACCCTGCCTCAAAAAGATAAAAAACCAAAAAACAACAAACAAACAAAACAAACACTAAGTGGTTGACAAGGACAGAATAATAGGAGTTATGGAAGGAGTAATAAACAAGATGCACACTCCCACCCCCCAGCCTCCTATTGCTTTCTGATCGGTCTTCCAATAAAAATATGATTAAAGTCAAAACCAGAACCCTCAGCTGCAGGTTGCCAGAACGTACCACAAGGGTTTGCCAGCTTAATACCCACTTTCTACAAATTAAGAAACTGAGGCTCCTTCTGAATCATAGTACTGATTTTAGGGAATGAATATTTGGTCCAGCAAGCACATTTTTCACCTTAGGTGTTTCTTGTACTGTGAAGTGGCTTCATAACCCTAACCTTATCTCTGTTGCTTTTCTTTTCTTTTTTTTTTTTTTTAAAGGAGAAAGCGTTGGAGAAGGCCAGGAAAAAGACAAGCCAATGGTATGAACATATGAAAAAAAAGTTTATCACGGACCAGCTGAGAAAACTGGGGCACTGGAGACAGGAATCCATGAAAATCCAGCCATACTTGGATAGCTTGAGGGCATATGAAATCCAGTTGAAACTGCAGTCTTTCAAGAACAAGTAGCCACCCTAGTCATGCAGAATGATCAATTAGACCTGGAGAGAAGTAGAAATAAGCAGATTACACCATCATAGACCAATAAAGCAGTACCACAGAGAGCAGGAACACAACCCTCAGCAGTTACAATGTTCTTTATCTACCCTTCTCCTATATTTCTGTGAAAGAGGTTCTGATAGTCCCTTCGATGCTTGACTGGAAGAGATTGAGCCCAGCCAGCCGCTGTAATCAATGCAAATTGACCTGTCTGCCCTTGTTCCTCTTTTCCTCCCCGCCCCTCCCCTCCCCTCTCCCTCCGTTCCTTTCCTTTCCTTTCTCTTTCCTCCATTCCCCTCCTCTCCTCTCCCCTTCCCTTCCTTTTCCTTCTTCCTTCCTTCCTCCTTCCTTCCTTCGTTCCTTCGTTCTTCCCTTCCTTCCTTCCTTCCTTCCTTCCTTCCTTCCTTCCTTCCTAAATAAAGGAAGGTAACTTTATTTTATTTAGACAGGGTTTCTGTATATAGTTTAGTCTGGCCTTTAACTCACCATGTAGGGTACAGGTTGGCCTCAAACGCATGGTGATCCTCCTGCCTCGGCCTCCCAAGTGCTGAGACTACAGAAGGACATGTGTCATCACACCTAACGGAGAAAGGTAATTTTATTAGCCCCATTTTAAGGGTGAGAAACAGGCTCACAGAGTTGGGAAGTTAGTAACAAAGACACACCCAAGTCCATCTCATGCTGAAGCCCATCTCCAATCCCACATGTTAGGACTCCCTATCTTTGTCATTACAGGTGAGAGTGGAGGACCTGGCACCTGGATCACAGGTCAAATCCTGGGTTTGGTCTCAGCTCCGTGATTTCACAGGTGGTACTATGGGGGCCGCAGTTTTAATCTCAACTGCATGAGGTCAACTGTTTAGTAGCTGTTTAGCTCAAATCCAAGTGTCCCTTCTACCAGGTGACTGAAGAACTTGCCACCCAGGATGGGATGGATAGGCTGTTAAAGTTAGGCTAGGTTAGGGAGAAGTAGACGAGGGAGATGCTCACCCAAGAAATGGAGGAGCATAGGATTACTGCGCTGTAGCTGTTAAAAGATGTTCTCACCGTCACTATCCGTAAATTTTTGCTGAATATCTCTTGCATCAGAAGCTCTAGGATGATGACAGGGGATAGGTAAATGGTACTTTCTCCTAAAGAGATCAAGAATGTTTGAGTGCACCTTTATTTCCTGGTGGAAATAGATTTAGTTCACCTCACCACTTTGGAGTACTTAAAAAAAAGCTTTTTGATTGAAAAAACTTGCCTGGTGCGCAGTAGACATCATTCTTTCCCTTTCTAGATTTCTCCATGATCTGGGAAGAAGAGGACAGAAACTTCTATTTACTGAGCGCCTATGGCATGCAAAGCATTATCTGTCTCACTTCAATCCTCCTAACACTTTTTAGGCATCATAGCATTTTGTCCATAAGAAAACCAAGGAACAGAGAGGTTAATCTGCTTATTTGAACCAGGCTGAAGATGCACAGGGTAATCTCCTTCCATGCCAGCACTTCCCCTAGTACTTCTGAGCTTCATTGTGAGCACAGAGCTTAATTTCAGCTGTAGTTGGCCTAAGGAACTGCCCTATGCGGGGTGGCCATATTTGAAGTTTCCTAGAAATGGCCTCTGGCCTTAAATTTCTTCCCATAGCAACAGCTGTTGAGCATAGCAGTAAATAACAAGGTGGAAGGAAGCCTGGGGTAAGGATCTACTGTTTTCCTCTTGTGGTTGGTCCTAGTTCCAAGCTATAGGTGGGCAGTGGGCTCAGAACTCTGGCTCAGTGGATCTAGAGCAGCCTGCCACTGGGGCTTGGCAGTTGGAATTAGAGGAGCAAGTTATCAGAGAGCAGGGGGAGGCAGGTAGCCACTCCAATTGCTGCTAAAAGTGATCTCAGTGTTCTTTGCATTTCTGCCTTATCCATCCATCCATCCATCCATGCATCCATCCATCCATTCAGCCACCCACTTACCTATTTATCTATCCATGTGGTCCCTCAATAGGCAATCAGAACACAAAGGTGGAGGAAGTGGTTTTCTGGCTTGCTGTGACTCCTTTGGTTTTTCCTGATTGGTGTGGACAAGAGGGGTGACCTGCAGCATGGGAGTGCCTCTGATCTGGTTCACTTTGATCTGGGGCAAGTCACCTTTCCACTCTGAGAATGTAGGAATAGGCACAGAACTGTCTTGTGAAGAGCCTCTCCCATTTTATTTTATTTTATTTATTTATTTTTTGTCTTTTTGAGATAGGGTCTCGCTATGCAGTTCAGGTTGACCTTGAGCTCACTTTGTAGCCCAGGCTGGCATCAAACTCACGAGGATCCTCCTGCCTCAGCCTCCCAAGTGCTGGGATTACAAGCATGCACCACCACACCTGGCTATGCCTCTCCCATTCTATAGGTGGGTAACTGAGACCAGAAGTGGGAAACTGACTTCCCAGAGTCATGTAAGGAACTGGCTTTTGTTTTGTTTTGTGTTTTGTGTTTTGTTTTTTGGGTACTGGGGATCAAACTCAGGACCTTGTGCTTGCTAGGCAGGCGCTTGTGCCCTTGAGCTGTATCCCCAGCCCCTCATGTAAGGAATTGGGTGGACTGGGGACCATTTCCAGGATGCTGCCACTAACATTGCAATACTAGGGACTGAACCCAAGGCCTTCACACTGAGCTACTACCTCCCCAGCCCCACTAAGTGCCCTGGCTGCCCAACCTAGGCTCAAACTTGGGATGCTCCTGCCTCAACTTGTCAGAGTGCTGTTTAAAGGCGTGAGCCACCACACCTGGTGATGCCACTCATTTGTAAATGAACAGAAATCCTGACTCTTGTCTTCTCCAAGTATTGTGGGAATGACCCCTCAAGATAAGCGATGGGAAGTGCTTTGAGATGACAATCATGGCGTCTTTGCTGGTGAACCAGGATGGATTTCCACAGTGACCAGAAGGGGGCAGCATATGCTTGCACTATGAGGTGAGCTAGGCTCCGCTGGAGGAACTAAATTGTGCGTGCTGGGGTCTGGGAAGGAGGCCATGTCATTTAATTCTCTAGGACCCAAAGCAGGAACAGTAGGCAGGGACACATCCTGACCCAGTCCCTTGTTGAGTTACAAAGTGTTACTTGGCTGTAGTCCAGAGTGTAGTCCAGCTGCTGACTTTGAAAGCAGTGCTACAGGGCTGTGGGGACAGAACCAGGGCAGGCCTAGGACTGGGGCCTTCTGCCTCCCCTAGTGACCTTTCTGGTCTTCATTTCTCTCACCTGCAACTCAGGGGCCCGGAGGCTGGTGGGTGGTCCTTGCTTCTTTCCATTACTCAGGCCCTGAGATGTGGTCCGGAGCTTTGCACACATAATTCTCATAAATATCTACTGAGTAGGAGGCAACAGATCCTGCTCTGAGCAAAGCCAAAATACCCAGGCTCACACAACATAATCTGGGTGACGTTTACATCACTACTGCATTTATCACTTTACAAAATGATTCCCAGTGGAATTCTTTTAACTAGTGTGCTCACCTTGGAGCATTTTCAAAGTCACTGTCATTCAAATCCACATCCCCACTGGGTCCAGTTAGGTCTCTTAGCTGCTGGAATTAACCCTGTGCAGCAGCTTGTATAGAAGCTCTTCCAACTAGCGAATCAATGCGCACCTTGTACCTCAACCTGTACGATTACTGAGTTACTTGTGTATACCTGGTACCCCTCCCCATTTAAGGGATATTTATTGAGCACCTACTTACTAATGTGCCCGTCACTACTACATACCCTGGGGATATGACAGCACTTTGTGGAATCATACTGTGTGTGTGTGTGCATGTGCGTGTGTGTGTGTGTGGACACACTGGACAAAGTAAGTAAATAGGGACTCCTAAAGTAGAAATAACAAAAATACCAGTGGATGAGGGGAGAAACAAAATATGGCCTATCCATACAATGGAATAGTAGGCAACAAAATGGAATGAAGCACTGATACATGCTACAATACAGATGGACCTTGAAAATTTATGCTAAGTGAAAAAAAGTTAATCACAAAAGACCACATAGTGTATGATTCCATTTATATGAAATGTCTAGAGTAGGCAAATATATAGCAAGAAGTTGAGTAGTGGTAACCTAGGACCGGGAGTGGGGATGGCCCTTGATAGCTAAGGGCTACAGAGATTCTTTGGGGAAAGATAAAATAACATTGTCCATGCTCATGGTTGTGCAACCAACCCCATGAATGTACTAAAAACCACTAAAATGTATATACTTTAAGGGGTGGATTGTGTGATATGTGAATTATATTCCCGTAAAGGTGTTATATACATACTTACAATAGGTGAGGGGGCATGAGGCTCAGAGAGGGAGCCATGTGACTTCAGAAAGCTGCGAATGGAAGATGACGTTTGAACAAAGACAAGAAGGTAAGGGAGAGGCTGTGACCGAAGGTCACTTAGCCAGCTGGTCTAAGTCAGATGCATTAAAGATAGTAGGCCTCCTAGATCATGCAAGGGCAAGACCGAATGATCACCTCAAATGCCATTATTTTTCATTGCTTCATAATCACATTATTCTGCACCCAAAATCTCCTTGCTGGTTTTGGTTGTCTGTGGCATGACTGGGCCTCAGCTTTGTTCGATGGTACAACCGTGACACCCAGTGGTATCTCCTCATAAATACCCTGCAGAGTAGATGCGGCTGGGCCTGTGCATCAGGCCAGGGAGACACCGAGGATACAACCATCCAGGCAGTGGGTCCTCTCCACCTCCTGAGTCCTCCCACCATTAGACCAGTGTGGAAGGGTACCACTCCCTGTTGTTCCCTCCCGAGTCCATCCAGATCAAAAGAACGTTCAATAACGCCGTATGAGGAGACACACGGACACACCAAGACTGTGGGAAAGACTAGATTTAATGTCGTCTAGGTACAGGCAGGCTGAAACTGGAGTAATAGCAATAAATATCTGGAGAGGAGGCTAAGTATATATAGGGTTTGGGGCTGGGGGTCGTAGTCTCAAGGAATCTAGGTGGAATGTTTGAGGTCAAAGCTACAAGGATGATCAGCACAGGTGTGCATAAGGGAGACGGCAGGTCCACTTCTATATTTCTTTATGGCCATTAGTTCTGTTTGCTGAGCGGCAGCCTGGATTCCTGCTGTTTGTAGAGGCACTGTATTTACTGGGAAGGTCTTTCTCGGGTCAGGCCTGACAAAGAACACTTCGGCTGTCTTTATTTTCATTATCTTCCCATTCTTTCCCTCCTCTTGAGTTCATCCTCTGGAATGTGCACGGGACCTTTTCCTGCTGGTTCTCACCTCTGGCTTCCCATCAGGATCACACGGAAGGGAAAAGAGGGGGGATTTACTCAGTACCAGGCCATCCTCTCCAGAGATGATATTTAATTAAAGCAAGGGCAGCAGTAAATGTTTTAATTCCCCAGATGATTTCTCCTGAAAGAACTGATGGAAACTGGGTTGCTAATGAAGCCAGCTGGTCTAAGTCAGATGCATTAAAGATAGCGCAATGGGCCTCCTAGATTAACCAATGAATCTAAGTGGTGCTACTTATTCTGGCAGATGCCAGAACATCTATTCCAAGCTTCTTTATTTCCCTCATTTGTTTCCTCTTCCTGAGAATCAAGAACAAGGATACATTGTACCGCTTTATAAATCTATTCAAGAACATCAAAATTCACAGCAAACTCCCACTTTGGACTTTCAAAGGTCTTCATAGAAGTGGTCAAATGAAATTGGTGGCAGAAGATAATGCATCCACCACATCCAATTTCTTTCCCGGCTGGCTACCATCATGTACTAGGAAAGGGTACTGAGGAGGAAGAATGGACCTGGAAAAGTGAGTGGCAGTACATTTTGGCGGGAGTGTGTGATTCACTTCCTGCACAGGGAGCAAAAAAGGAGAAAGCCGAAGTAGACAAGGTCCCACTATCCCCTTCTCTGGCAAGGCCCCAGGGTCAATAAAAGGAATCAGATAAAAACCCTGGCTGTTGGTGTCTGGTACCTTCTGGTCAAAGGCAGAGAGCCTTCTTTGGGCTTCTTAAGGAGAATGTGCTTGTGCAGCATTTGTCCCATTCAGTGCTTTGGCTACTGAAGCTGCTGCTCACAGCTCCGAGGGCGGTGTATCCTCATCTCTTGCTGGCACACTGAGGTTTTGTTTATCTGATGTGTGTGGGCTCTGTAGTCATTTGGTTCTGGGTTGGAATCTCAGCTCTGTCTTGTAGGAGAAAATTATTCTCCTCAGAGCTTTAGCTTTTTTTTTTCCTTTGGTACCAGGAATCAAACTCAGGATCTTGCACTTGCCAAGCAGGCACTTGTGCCACTGAGCTACATCCCCAGTCTGAGCTTCAGCATTTTTATCTGTTTGTTTTTTGGAGAGAGGGTCTCATTATACTGTTCAGGCTGGCCTTAAAGTCAATATGTAGCCCAAGCTGGCCTCAAACTTGCAGCAATCCTCCTGGCTCAGCCTCCCAAGTGCTGGGATTACAGACATGTGCCACCATATCTGGCCTAAATTGTTTATTTATTTATTTTTTGCTTTTTTTCCGGTACTGGGAATCGAACTCATGACCTCATGCTTGCCAGGCAGATGCTGTGCCGCTGAGCTAAATCCCCAGCCCCTGGCCTAAATTGTTGAGGGAATAATAACAAGGAAAAAAGTCTGAGCCTGGCAGGGTAGTACACACCTATAATCAATACTGTGAGAAGCTGAAGCAGGAGTATCACAAGTTTAAGCCCAGCCTGGGCAATTTAGCAATTTAGTGAGACCCTATCTCAAAACAAAACAAAAAAAGACCTAGAGATGTAGCTCAGTGCAAAGGTCCTTTTTCAATCCCCAGTAGCACTCCACCTCCTTAAAGTCTGTATATGTTCAGTATTGACATAATTTGTGTGTGGTATTGGCGATTGAACCCAGGGAGCACTGAGCTACACCTCTAGCCCTTTTTGAAAATTAAAAAAATTTTTGGATGGCACATTAAATTGCCCAGGGTGACCTGGCACTTGCAATCTTCCTGCCTCAGTTTTCTGGGTAGGTGGGATTAAAGGTTTGCACTATCATGCCTGGCCTGGTACGATTTTTAAAAGGATATTTTCAATCCGCAGTTGGTGGAATCCATGAACAAAGAACCCATAGAGGGCTGACTGTACCTGCCTTATGAGTTTGTTCTGAGAACCTGGGGAGCTAACGCTGAACAACAATCTGGCATGAAAACTGGCACCTTATGTAATGAATGGGAAGGGAGCTGGGCTGGCAAAGTAGCTGTTGTTCTGTACAGAGTTGACACATACATCTTAAGAGGCAGCCCAGGGCTTGGGAATGAGCCCCAGGATAAGAATAAAGAAATAGAAGTTCAGGGCTGGGGATTTAGCTCAGTGGCAAAAGCGCCTGCCTGGCAAGCTCAAGGTCATGAGTTCGGTTCCCGGTACCGGAGAAAAACCAAAAAAAAAAAAAAAGAAATAGAAGTTCAAAAAAAGAAAAAAAAAAATAGAAGTTCAGCTTCTGTGACTCCTCAATTTGCCCTGAGTCCCTGAGTCCCTGACCAATTTAAATCCCCCGTCTGGGCATTCGACTGCCCTTCCCTCATATTTAGCTCATCCCTTAGGAGTTGCGCAGAGCTCTATCCATATCCTCTAGGGCAATGATGGTGAACCTTTCAGAGCTTTCAGTGATATCAAACAGCTGGTGATGACACGTGTGTCATAAGTTTGCTACCACTGCTCTACAGGATTTGTGGCACCCCTAAGTCAGTGAATTCCTGTAGGGAGCCTGTTTGGGGAGCAATGATTGGTCACTGGGGTTCCAATCAAACTTTCCTCAGGTCATTCTAGGGGCTGAGCACTTAAGAACGAAATGGTCACAGGGAAAATTGTTCCTTTGCTGAAATGGCAAATCAGAGGAAAAGAAGGGTCTGATACCATGGAACCTACCTTTTCTTGTTTGTTTAGTTTTCTGAGAAAAGGACTCACTATATAATTCAGGATGGCTTTGAATTCACCATTTAGCCCAAATTGGTCTTGATCTTGTGGCAATCCTCCTGCTTCAGCCTCCCAAGTGCTGGGATTATAGGCATGAGTACCATACCCAGTGGAACCTATCTTTCCAAACCTATTTTTAGAGCCTCTTCCCATCAGTCAAATCCCACAAATCCTTACCTCTCCAAAACGGCACCTTGATTTTCCACTTGGAAACTTATGGGTTTTTTTTTTTTTTGCAGGGCTGGGGTTGGGATGATGGAACCCAGGGCCTCAGACATGGTTGGCAAACGTTTTACCACTGAGTTACACCCCCAACACCCCACCTTGAAATTTAAAATCCTACTATTCAGGATACTAGGAACCCACCCTCCCCTCCTTTCCACCTGAAGCAATTCCACTCAGACCCTTTAGGGCCTGGATCCTGTCTATCTCCTTCACGGAGTCCACCATGAGAACTTTCCTATACCAGATGTGATCGAAATATATGGTGAATGTTTACATCTAAAAAAGTATTGTGAAAGTCAAAGACATACTGCCATTAGCCCCCTGAAAATATTTTCCCTTGCTTCAAACACACATCCCTTTGTTCTTGCAACTTTCAGAAGCAGTTCTGGGAGTCCTCTTTTGTGTCTTTACAAGATGTGATTGGCTGGGGATTTAGCTCAGCGGCAAAGCGCCTGCCTGGCAAGCGCAAGGTCATGAGTTCGGTTCCCGGTACCGGAGAAAAACCAAAAAAAAAAA
>NW_004955455.1:4919969-4921149 GCF_000276665.1 Chinchilla lanigera
GATTTAGCTCAGCGGCAAAGCGCCTGCCTGGCAAGCGCAAGGTCATGAGTTCGGTTCCCGGTACCGGAGAAAAACCAAAAAAAAAAAAAAAAGATGTGATCACAAGAACAGCGAATACTGCATTGAGTGCTGGCTAACAGAAAGGCAAGTTAGTAAGAACGTGACGGTGGATTATCATGGAATGAAGATTCATTTTGGAATGAAGATCAGATAGCAGCTGAAAGGCCTGGGTTCTTAGCCAGTCACCTGCGTGACTTTGAGCTTGGGCATATGGAGACAGTAGTTCCCCTACCATCTCACTCTGCTTACCTCAGGCAGAAGTGATGGCTGTGAACAGCTCTGCAGAAGAAGGACGGATCAGCTATCCCAGAGTCTAGCAGTCCACAGGGGACCTCGTTCTCTGTCATCTTTTAGCTCTGTCCTATTCCTGAGATCCACAAGGGCAGCATGGCAGGACTTCTTTTGGGTGGGCAGGGATCTGGGAGCTCGTGTCTATATTCTCTGATTACACAGGTAAACAGGCCATGGAGCTAGAGCACCATGTGTTGGAGCCCTGGCTCCCCACTTATCAGTGGTGTGACTCTAGGCAGAGCTCTGTAGCGCATGACTCTGGTCTTTGTCTTGTATAAACATGAGGGTCCTGAAACTGACCTTACAGAGTTGCTGAAAGGGTAGGAAGTAATGTATAAAAACAGCCAAAATTTATAAAACAAAACCATTTTGGGAGGGGCAAGGGTTGAGATAGGGTCTCTGCTATGTAGCCCAGGCTGGCCCTCAACTCACAGCAGTTCTCCTGCTTAGCCTCTCTAGTCAGTGCTGGGATTTACTACCACAACCCACAAAACATAAACGGTTTTAAGTTAGTTTTCAAACATATACAAGTGCAGAAAAAAACACAACATATGCACATGTATCCATCTTCATTCAGCACTATCTACACTTGAGCAGTCTGTTTTCATCTACCCTTTTTTTTGCACTACTGGGGACTGAGCTCAAGGTTTTTGCACTGAGCTACAGCCCTAACCATTTTTTTTTTTTTTTTTTTTCTCACAACCTTGCACTTGCCAGGCAGGCACTGTGCTGCTGAGCTTCACTACACAAGATAGTAAGAGTTTAGAGATGTTCTTATCCTGACACTACTGCTACTGCTCACCTTACCAATTTTTTTTTTTTTTTTTTT
>NW_004955455.1:4921260-4946084 GCF_000276665.1 Chinchilla lanigera
GAGTACTGGGATTACAGACGTGTGCCACCACACGTGGCTCTCCCTTTAAAAAAAAAAAAAAAATCTAGGTTTTATTTTATTTTTTGTCTTTTTGAGACAGGGTTTCACTATGCACTTCCGGCCGGCCTTGAACTCACTCTGTAGCCCAGGCTGGACTCGAACTCGCAGTGATCCTCCTGCCTCAGTCTCCCGAGCGCTGGGATTACAGGTGTGTGCCACCACGCCCGGCAAATCTAGATTTTAAATTAAAGAAAATCTCAAATATTTTATAATTTCATCCACCAATACATCTGTGTATCTCTACATATAAAACTTGGACAAACATAATCATAATACCACTATAAGGGTTAACGGAAACTAACACTACGGAGCGGTTTTCCGAATGAAAAGGTGGGTTCCGAGGCGAGCACACGGCGACCGCGGACCAACGCCTCGCTGCAGTCCGGCCCTGCGCGGCCCAGGCTCTGCGGCACCCGCGAACCCGCCCCCTCCACGATCTGAGGCTCCCGGGCCGGCACCCTGGGCTGCGGGGTCTCCCGTCCCAACCCTGCCGGCCACCGACGACGTAGCGTCTTGGAGCGGCGGCAGGGAAAATGGCGGTGACAGGAAGAATGGCGGTGGCAGGAAAAATGGCGGCCTCCTAGGAGGCCGCGTAGCCGTTACCTCGAGGGCGAGAGGGCGGGGCTGAAAGCTTGGTCCCTTTGGGCCGTGGGACTGCGCAGATCTGGGGCTTTGGCCGACCGCTGTGTTCCGGTGGGAGGAGACCGGGCGCCTCCTGCTGAGGCGGACGAACCCACGGTAGTGTCGAAGGTGAAGGTGAGGGCGCAGGCCGAGGCCGCTGGGGCCGTTAACCGGCGTCCGGTTGGTCTTTGTTCTCCCCGAAAACGCCCCGCCGGCTAACGCACACGCGCCCCCGCGTGCCCTTCGGGAAGATGTCCCTCCATTGGGAGAAGGCCTGGGTGCATAATATGAAAAAGCTGCTCCGAACGGTTCCCTAACTTTTTAAAAGGAAACTTTGCCGCATCTGGACGTTAGAAATGTAAAAAGGTTGCTGACGTGTGATAAAGTAGAATTGGAAAAATCATTTCACTTGTAAATGTCCATTTGCTTAAAAAAAAATCACAGAAAAGTCTGGAAGTGACTTTTAAAAATGGAGTTTGTAGATCATCTCTAGTAGCGACCCAAGGGTGACACTTCTGCATGTTTGTTCAGTGAGCTAAAGTACATGGAGCACAAGACGGAAAGAAGAGAAGAAGGTCCAGTACCGGACTGGTTACATGTAGAAGACGCTCCTATTATCGAAGCAGAAATCCTGACCTAACTGCAGCCGTGTTGTTCAGTGAAGTTGTAGTCCTTCTGTTCTCTGACACTGAACTCAGCTAAATCATATGATTTGTCATCAAACTGAAACTTCTGTGAAAGTTCCAGAAACAACTTTGCTATATACAGTTATGCTCACCACAAGATACCCATTGTACCATAACCTTCAGCTACAAGCTTATCTCATTCTTGTAACTTCTGCTTGCCACTGTCTATAAAATTTCCTTTCGTCTCTTGAGTTCTTGGTTATTGTTGACTCAATTTTTCCCTCAACATTACAACCTTTGGGATTATGGGTATATATGCCACCACACCTGGCTCAGAAGTACCCGTATTCTTTATGCGAGGTTGTGGTAGCCTTTGTGCAGGGTTGTGATTTGCAGAGTTCTTTTAATAGTTGTTAATTATAGGCATATATGTAGGAGAGCCTCTACTTTTTGGCTTTCTAGCTCTGCCTTTGCTTTGGTTTTGGTATAAGTGACTCTATTTTGATTCTGACAATTTTCATGTAACATGTATAATAAAATCAGTACTTTCTCAATATTCCCTATTAGTCTGCTTGGGCTGCTATAACAAAGTATCTGGCAGCCTAAACAAAAGAAATTTATTTCTCACAGTCCTGGAACCTAGAAAGTCTAAGGTCTAGGTGCCTGCTTATTTGGTTTCTCGCTAGAGTGAGGGTTCTCTTCCTAGCTTATAGATGGCTGTCTTTTTTTCTGTGTCTTCACATTGTGAGAGGGAACTCTGTGGAGTCTCTTCTTATAAGAACACTAATCTTGGCTGTGCGTGATGGTGCACACCTGTAATCCCTGTAATCTCAGCAGGAGGATCGATTCTAGGTCGAGATCACCCTGGGATACATAACCGACTTCAAGGCCAGCCTGAACTACACAGTGAGACCCTGTCTCAAAAAACAAAGAAACAAACAAGAAACAAAAACACTAAAAACAACCCCCAAAAGAACACTTATCCTTTTGGATTAAGGTCCCATCCTGTAAATTCATTTAACTTTATTTCCATACTCCAAACACAGACACACTGAGGGTAACAAAAGAATTTTGGAGGGACATAATTCAACCCAGAGCATGCACTGCCCAGTTGTCCCCAAAAGGTATTTCATAGTTGGTTTATTTGAATCATAATTTAAACAAAAGTTGCCTGTTGTATCTGGTTGATATGTTTTATTAATGTTGCTAATATTTTCATATTTCCATCTTTTACATAGATACTGTAATTTAATAAAACTGATCATTCAGATATAGATTTTTCTGTTCGGATTTGATTGATTCCTTGGATCACTTAGCATGTTCCTCTGTCCTGGTTTTCTTCTAAACTGATTGAGCTAGAAGCTTGACTAGATTCAATTTAGTTTTGGGTGAGATGGGGTGTAGGATCATATAAAAATAATCATAAATGGTGCTGTGGGGGCTGGGGATTTAGCTCAGCGGCAAAAGCGCCTGCCTGGCAAGCGCAAGGTCGTGAGTTCGGTTCCCGGTACCGGAGAAAAACCAAAAAATAAAAAAATAAATAAATAAATAAATGGTGCTGTGTATTTCTCACTGGTTCATATCAGGAAGCATATACTATTCTGTTGTTACACTTCTGGTGATGTTAACATTGATCAATACATTCAGTTGATGTCATCATAATCCTTTATGAAATTTTTCTTCAACTTTCTTGTTATGGTTTATGTTTGCGTGTCCCCCGAAAGCCTCATGTGCTCATAGGTGGGGCTTTTCTGAGGTGGCTGGATCTAGGGTGTGTGAACATGGATTATGGGTGTGATAATTGGATCAATCCACTGGTCAGATTAGCATAGGTTTGCTGACATTTTTTTTTGTTTGTTTGTTTCTTTGTTTTTTTGAGACAGGGTCTCACTATGTAGTTCAGGCTGGCCTTGAACTCGGTTATGTATCCCAGGCTGATCTCGACCTAGAATCGATCCTCCTGCTGAGATTACAGGGATTAGAGGCATGCAGCATCACGCACCAAGAAAATACATAGCTGAATGTATTTTCTGAAGACAGAAGGACCATCCTGGGTATGGGTGGCACCAGCCAACAGGCTTGTGGTCTGAATGTATTAAAAGGGGAAGGAAGGCTCACTGATGCTGCCTCCTGCCTGCCACACCATGGACTGTGTCTCCTCTGCCATGCTGTCCTACCTTGGAACCATCTGGTTATGGAATGAAACCTCTATAAACTAGGCTAAAAAACAAAAAACAAAAAACAAAAAACCTTTCTTCCTTTAACTTGTGGATATTTGGTGTTTTGTCCCACTGACAAGAAAGTAACTAAAACCCCACTCATTTAGTAGCTATTGATGATGGTCACCTTGATGATTTCACAGGGCTTTTCCAAGATGATGTTTTGTTCTAATTCCATCATGCTTTCTGCACTTACTAGGGAATCTTTCTATAAAGATTTTCCTGTTATAAATCTTGGGTTACTGTGACACACAGTTTATATTATAATGGGAAGATACAGGCTTACTTCTTTCCTTATATCAATTTCCAGAATAATAATGGGTACTGTAGCAACCACCAAGATAACCAGTGAGGTATATTTTTGTTTTTGTAACTTTTGGAACTTGTGGGTTTAACATATGGATTTTTATTTCAACCCCTTTGCAGTCATTCTTATTGGTGCTCAAATTGTCTCGCCTTTGGCCAGTAGGACTCCCTTTAAACTGGTTTCTGAATCCATTTGAAACAATAGGTATCAAATTCAGTGGTCTTGAATAGCCTTTTTGCTTTCTGGTATAATATGCTCCAGGTAGATGTTAATCTTACATATTTCTGCCCTAGACTTGGAGACACTATTTCTGTAAGGGGGAGGATTGGCATCGTGTGTGTGTGTGTGTGTGTGTGTGTGTGTGTTAGTGGGAATTGAGTCCAACACCTTCACAATGAGCTACATTCCCAGCCCTTTTATGTTATTTAAGTCTGAGACAGGGTCTTGCTAAGTATCTAAGTCAGTGATGGTACACCTTTTAGAGCTTTCAGCGATAACAAATAGCCTGCTGTGCCATCCATGTCATAGGTTTGCCACAACTGATCTAAGTCCTGCCTCACCCTCTCACAGTATTGGGATATAAGTTAATATCACTATTGCCTGGCTGGATCTGGCACTTTTATTTATTTATTTATTTATTTATTTATTTATACTTTAGTATGAGAATCTGGCACTTTTAAAGGTGAATAATCCTATTATCCACAGGAGCCATATTTTCTGATGGATTAAGGGCATTCCTCATAGTGTGGTGTCTCCCCAGCTCTGTCCCATGACTATCTTCCAAATATGCTGAGCTGTCTGTCATTTCCCAGACAAGCTGTTCTCTGCTGATTTGGTACTTTGTGCAAGCTGATTCCTTTGTCTGAATGCCTTCCTTGTCCCTCCTACTTTGTGCAAACCTTGCCCCTCCTATGATTCCTTCACCCACTTTGACAGAGCTAATGTCTCAGGCCCTGTCATTTTAAGGGAGCTTGGTGATTTACCAGACCAGTCAAAACATATTGTTAAGCATTTCTTAGTCACCTTCCGTCCTTGAGGATTTCTGCATATTGACACATAAACAGCAGGCACAACGCTTTTTCTATTGTGGCTGCTTCCCAAGCTTGTGAACTTTGGTTTCATCTCCTGCTCCAACCTCTGATTAATTCATTTCACTAAAACATTTTACAGAGCACTCTGTGGTTAAATAACCTAAAGAATGTTTACTAAGCAGCTACTACGCCAAATGTGCTTTACACACATGATTTTATTACAACCTCTGAAGTAGGTATTATCTTCATTATACAGATCAGCACAGGTACATTCTTAGGGAGGGTGAAGTTTCCACAGCCAAAGAATAGCTGAGTGGATTTCTTTAATGGGTTTACTCTCAAAGCCCTCAAAATTTGCTCTTCATGTCACTGTGCCTCAGAAGGTGGCCTCTGAGCCCGGCATGGTAGTGCATGCCTGTAATCCAAGCACTCTGAAAGGCTAAAGCAGGAGGATCACAAGTTTAGCTCTGTCTACCCTACCAACTTATCAAGACCCTGTCTCAGAATATAAATTTATCTTAAAAGGCTAGGATGTAGCTCAGTGCAAAGACTCTGGGCTCAGTCTACAGTAACCTCCCCGCCCATGTGATCCACCCGTATCAGAATCCCCTGCGCAGCTCATTAAATGCAAGCCCCTGAATTTCACCTCAGACCTTCTGAATCAGAATCCCGGGGAGATATGGATGGAAAACTAATTCTAGTCAGCTTCCTTGGGGCCAGTTTTAAACAATTCTTTTTGAATAGGCAAAACACACACCTCCACTCTACCCCATCTCCCAGTTGCCCAGTTCTCCTGAAACTCATTTATCTCCAGAAGCAGTCATTTTTCTGGTAGTAGTGGTCAGCCCTCTGGAGTCTGAGGACCATCACTGTACTTATGGGATAGCCCGAGATGGGTAAGTCTCTGCACTGCAGAGCTCATGGCAGAATTGCAGCTGTGATCACCATTTAAGGGCAAGTGACCCAGGAAGGGGTCTCAGTCACCGGTAAAGGTAGGAGGGACTACTGCTCAGCACATATCTCACCACCTGGTTCTTGGGGCTTTCGGTCTGCTCTATTCTGGCCACCACTTACTGCAGAAGGCAGTCCCTGGACAGGTGGTTTTGTCACAAGCAAAGATCAGGAACAGGCAGGTGGGTAAGGCAGCGTAAGGCACGTGAGTGGGAGCCAAGAGGACCCTGAGGAGGTCTAATCGGGAAGGGTCAGGGCATAAGCCCAATACTTTTCAATTGATTTCTGATCATTTCTAGTAAGCATCAAATCTTGCCCTGCAGATAGCCAAACTATGGACTTCTCTCTTGAAAAATGCACAAACTAGAAAACCTTCACAACTGCAATACTACGACCCAAGGATATCCAGGAGGTCCAACTTGAAGAACCCCACTTATAAATGAATGCCTTGCATAAAAATGCGTGCTTTACAAAACGCCCTATATGCGTTCAACGAACCTGAAGGGTATTGCTACTTGCAGCAAAGCGCCGTAGAAGCCAGCCGGCCCAGGCGGCGATGACGGTGGTACAGAAGACAGGTAATGGCAGAGATGGGGCGGGGAGGGGGGACAAGGAACGTCCTCAGTTTTTAGCGCCACCCAGCTGGGTCCCTGTCCTTCAGGCACATTTGGTGGTTTAAGAATGCCACACCTGCCGGGCCCTGCTTACTTCTTGGGTTTCAGGGAGCGAACCAACTCCGGCTGAGGGGCGGGGCGCGTTCAGGGGCGGGCTCCGCATTCATCATTGTTCCCCAGAGCTTGGCACCGCTTGGGCGGCAGGCGGGGCCCAAAGCGCGTGGTTCTTTCCGCGTTGCCGCTGGCCCGCCAAACTCTCGGCCGGGAGGTGTTTCCATCGCACCTTCTTAGGGTCAGCCCAAGGCAGAGCCTCGCAGCTCGAGGGCAGGATAACAGCCAGCTGGGGAGCGAGCGCGCGGGGTGCAGCGGAGGGACCGCCTGGCGAGGGCGCGCGCCCCCAGCGCTCGCCGCGCGCACGTGACGGCCCCGCCCGCCCCGCCCCGCTCGGCCCGATCCCGCGCTCCCGCCGTGCTCCCCGCCCAGCTCCGGCTCGGACGCGCTTCGGTCCGCGTGCTCTATGGGGAAAGCGGCCGCTCAGAGTCGAGGCGGCGGCTGCAGCGGCCGCTCGCGAGGGCTGTCGTCACTGTTCACTGTTGTCCCCTGCTTGTCGTGCCACACGGCGGCTCCAGGCATGAGCGCTGCCACGTCCGGCTCCGGGCTGGAGCCCAAGCCTCAGCCCCAGCTGGGTCCGGCCCCGGAGCGGGAGTCATCGGAACGCGTGCGGAGATCCGACCCTGGGTCCAGGACGTCGCCTGAGCCTCAGCCAGGCTCTGAGCAGGGAACGGAACTCCAGGGGCTGCGGCCGAGGTCAGAGTCGGCCCCCGGTGCAGCGGCTGGGTCGTTCACCAGGACCTTAGCAGAGCAGCTGACCCCGCTGGGGTCAGTAGTGGAGAGCGAGCTCCTGTTCAAACCCGAGTCGTTGTCAGTGCCAAAGCCCCTGCCTCTTCTGCGACCAGGACAGGCGAAGACGCCTCCTGGGCTTTCAGTGTCAGGCACTGGCTCGATCTCCAGTGACCCAGTGGTCTCTCTGCCTCTGGACAGCTACAAGGGCTGGCTTCTCAAGTGGACCAACTACCTGAAGGGCTACCAACGCCGCTGGTTTGTGCTCGGCAATGGTCTGCTCTCCTACTACAGGTAGGGAAGTGCCCAGGAGGGACATCCTTGGTGGGACATCCAGGGCTGGATGGTGGTGATCCACAGTGATGGTGATAGAGGGCCTCCAGGTTTGGAGGACAGTGCCACTAGGCTAGGGATGTTCGGGAGCATGTTCGCCAGAGAACCGCCAAGGGTTGGGGGCCCTGACCTCTGGCAAGGGTGGATGTGACCTATAGACATGACTTTGGCAAGCCTGGCTTTAATGGTGTGTGTGGAGGTGGGGTCCGGGAAGAGGGGCCTTAGTCCCTCTCAGATGTTGGTAGTTGTGGGGCCTGGGAAGCTAGTTGGAGTCAGCCCTCCAGAGTCCTTGCCCTTTTCTAGTTCACAAGTTAAGATCACAGTGTTAGCCATGGAGGGAAACAGTTGCCTTGTCCTTGCCCTGTGCCGGGGCCTCACTCATGGGGAGCGCTGCTGTTCCTCTTCAGGCAATTACTCAGTTTGTTTCCACCTTTCCCCACACACACTGGTTGCCAGGCCCTGGACTGGGTATAGCCAACTGCAGGGATATTGGACACCTTTCAGGGGCTAATTTTGGCATTTTGTGGAGAACCAGAAAGTGTTCTGCTGTCTTCTTTCCCATTCCAGAAGCAGCATGGGATTGAGAATTGCAGTCCAGTGGTGACAGAGCTCCCAGTATCTCCCCACTGAAGCTGGTTGGAAGGGGGAAGTTCCTGAAGGCTTCCTTCCCTTTCTTACCGCTGTCCCCTGGGTATCTTAATGGGATGGCTGGTTAAACGTTTGTGTTCTTGGAGTACTCTCAACCAGTGGTTCTCAAACTTGCACGAGTGTTAGAATTTCCTAAAGTGCTTGTTGGAACAAAATGAATGAGTTTCTGTACTTGGGGCAAGCGAGGGTCTGAGAGTTGGCTCAACTAGATCGGTCTTTCTTTCTGTCTGTCAGTCTCTTTTTCTTTCTTTCTGGTACTGGAAAATGAGTCCAGGGCCTTTGCACTGAACTACATTCCCAGAAGTTTTTTTGTTGCATATTTGGAGGTAGGATCTCACTGAGTTGCCCAGGCTGGGCTCAAAATTTGCAACCCCACTGCCTCAGCTTTCCAGAGTGCTCAGATTACAGGCATGCACCACAACACCATCTGAAAATTGGCTTTCTTTTTTTTCTTTTCTTTTTTTTTTTTTAGACAAGGTCTAGCTATGTAGTTTGGGCTGACCTTCAACTCACTATGTAATCCAGGCTGGCCTCAAAATCACTGCAATCTGCTTGCCTCAGCCTCCTAAATGCTGGGATTACAGGCGTGCACCACCATGCCTGGCCCTTCAATGTCAGTTTTGATAAAGTTGCAAATGTGAAGCTGAGTATTCAAGTCTGTAGATACTTGTACTGGGTGTGTCCTAATGCTCGTCACCCCTGTGCTTATCATTTCTGTGTTCTCTGTATTTAGTAGGTGGTACTAAACAGTAGCAGTCAAGGCAGTGTTTATGACTATAGAGTCCCGTAGGGGCAGGAAAGCCCAGTTCTAATGGAAATAAAACCTGACCTCATGCTTGTTTATCTTTGTTGGAATAGCAAAGATGTCCCATCTTTTTTCTTCAAATAACTATGTGTGATAGAAAAATATGGTGAACATTTAAGTTTAAAAATTTTATTACAGTAAAAGACACCCTGTCATTAATCCCCTCAAAATACTTCCCTTATTTTAAACACACTTATTTCATTGTTCTTGCCATTTTCTGAAGTAGTTCTGAAAGTCTTTTTTCTTTTAAGTCTTTTCATGTGTGTCTTTGGTTGTGCTCTTATGGTTGCTTTGGTGTCCTGAGGTGATTCAAAACTTTTACCTTTCGCGATCATTTGACTTATGGGGAAGAGCCAGAAGTTGTGTGGTGCCTGATGTGGTGGAAAAGGTGGGTGAACACACACCCTGATGTTTTTACAGACCCACTTCTCTGTTTGATGGCACTCAGCAGTAGCATTCACCGTATTTTTAATCAGACCTTGTGAAGATACTCATGAAAGAGACTTCCAGAACTGCTTCAGAGAGTTGTAAGAACAGTGGGATAAGAGTATTTGAAGCAAGGGGAAGTATTTTGAAGGGGGTTACTGGCAACATGTCTTTTACTGTAATAAATTTTTAAAATTTAAATGTTCATTATATATCGTGTTCACCCCTTATACATGGTTATCATTTGAAGGTAAACTCAAATTTGCAGGTGCCTTAGGTAATTAGGAAAGTTTCTTGCATCTTACTGACTCATAAGGTTGTGAAGACAAATCCTGGGGAAAGGAGGGAGTGCGAACAATGTGTGTGTGTGTGTGCGCTTGCATAGTCCAGCTCAGAAATTTCATTTTTGGATACTTCTAGATTCCAGGGTGGGCAGAATTGTTGCTTGACTCACCTGGGTGGAATGAATGAGTCCTTACATTTATGCAGCCTCATGTTCTTGTTTAGTTCCGTTTGAAGGTGGCCAGGAAAGTGAGGCTGAATGAATGAACTTCAGTGGCTTACCCAGAGGCACCCAGCTTACAAACTATGTGTCTGAATGCCACAAGGGGTGAGTAAGTCCAGCTGCAGAAAAGGCCTTTTTGAAGTGGAGCTGGAATGGCAACTTTTCTGAGCCCCAAGTTCTACCTTCCAAGAATGCTTTGGTCTCCTCCTCCATCTGCCTCTCAGCACTTCAGACGTTTGATGACACTCTCCTGTCCCTACTTCTGATCCGAGTCGCTCCTTCAAGCCCAGTTGTAGCCATCCTGCTAGCCAAGATCAAGGACCAAACATCCTCCTTGTAACCGTGACAGCAGCAGGGTGCCCTGTTGAATTGGCTTCCTTTATTATCTCCTCTTCTCTCCAGATCTCAGTAGTTCACCAAGTGTGTATGGCTTGGATAGAGGCAAGATTTGGGTGCTTGTGAGTAGAAAACAGAGTGAAAGAATTTTTAATTCACAATCTCTGTTCTGTAGAGGATGGTAGAGTCAGGATTACCTGGTGGTAAGTATGGGTGGTGGAGAAGGAATCAGATGTTTCTCTAGCTACCTTCTCTGCTGGAAAAAACATTCTTAATTTTAAAAACAATTTTAGTGGAAACATGGTGATTGGAGAAAACGTAGACACCTATTTCTTGGGCCCCCTGCCGTCTGTCCCAGATTTATCATCTGGCTTTTGTTTTGTTTTGTTTTGTTTTTGAGAGAGGGTCTCACTTTGTAATTCAGGCTGGCCGTGAACTCACAATCCTCCTCCCTCCTCCTCCTGAGTGCTTAGGATTATAGGTATATGCCACCATGCCTGGGTCATCTGGTTTTTTCACTCCAGGATAACCAGCATCTCAAATCTTAGTCACCCTCTCCTTTCTTTGATACCATCAACACATAATTTTAAAAGCCCATTAAAATGTAACCTTTTTAAAATTTAATTTAACTTAAATTTTTTTGTCTTTTTGAGACAGAGTTTTGCTATGAAAGCTCAGGCTGGCCTTGAGCTTACTTTGTAGCCCAGGCTGGCCTCAAACTCGCAATGATCCTCCTGCCTCAGCCTCCAGAGTGCTGAGATTACAGGCGTGTGCCACCACACCCAGAAATTCTTTGTATTTTATAAAAAAGGTCAGTCAGTCTGTATCCATCTATCCATCCACTCACCCACCCATCCATCCATCAATCCACCCATCCGGGTTTCATGGGATTTTTTTTTTGTGATGCTGAGGATTGAACCCAGGGTCTTTGTGCTTTACTGCTGAGCTATACCCCTCCCTCTCATGGAGTTATTTTGACCATTGTGTAAAGTCCAGTGTGAGTATAGCCCCTTTTATTTATGCATGTTCCTGTTGCTGGCTTATTATGGAAATTCTTGTACACACGTAGGACTTCCTTTTGGGTGAAATTGCTGATTTTGAGAGAAAGTAAATGTTCACCTTACGTAATGCTAAATTGTCTCCAAAGCATTAGAACAATTTATACTCCTACCAGCAGTGAATAAGAGATTCTGTGTATTTATATCCTGTGTAACACTTGGTATCATCAGGGTTGATTTTACGAATTTAATGGGTATAACTGTCATATCTCATTGCAGTCTTTTTTAAATTTTTTTTTGAGACAAGGTCTCACAGTATAGTTCAGGATGTCCTTCAGTACACTATGTACCTGAGGCTGGCCTTGAACTCAGTGATCCTCCTGCTTCAGCCTCCTGTGTGCTGTGGATGCAAGTGTGCGCCACCATACCTGGCTTATTGGAGTCTTGACCTGCGTTTCAATCCCCATTATTTTTACCTTAGTAGAAAAACAGTAAGAGTTTAGGTTAAGATTTTTTCCTTTAGATGTGGCTTCTTCAGGTCATTTGCCCTGGATTTTATTTGAAAAGCTCCTGCCTGGCAAGCATGAGGCCCTGAGTTTGATTCCCAGTACCAAAAAAAAAAAAAAAGAAAAAAAGAAAAAAAAAGGAAAAGCTCATTTGATTGCTTAAGCTTATTCTAAGGGAGATAGTGCATAATGCCAACAGATGAACTTAGTAACATTTATATTATCCAAAAAAATGGTCCTTGTAAATATTGCCACATGTAAAAAGTTATTTCTGGAAGCTACGGGTAGTTATCAGCAGAGTTTTACCTCTTTCCAATAATGTGCTAGGAATATAAATAAGGAGATGAGATTTTTATTCTGTTGCTTGGCACTCTTAATTATGTCTATTCAGATACCAACAAAGAGAATATGGTTTTGTATTGTATTATTTTGGTTGTTAGTTACCATTTTAAATATTTCATACCTAGTTCTGGTCTCACAGGGGACATGTAATTACATAAAATTAGGGAAAAATTCATAAAGAATACAGAATTTTCATAGATGTTGGCTTTGATTGAAATCCCAGCTACTCAGGAGACTGAGCCAGGAGGACTGCAAATTTGTGAACAGCCCGGGCAATTTAGTGAAATCTGGTCTCAAAAAATAACAAAATAACAAAATTAAAAGGACTGAGTTGTAGCTCAGTGCTTGCTGGGTTCAATCCCCAATACCAGGGAAAGACAAGTATTCTGAGTACAACCTTTATCCACATTGACAACAACACTGATTAGATTTGGCAAATTTCTGCTGTTTATACTACTTATACCTTTGGCAACATTGTATTTATATATTTATTTTTTGGTACCGAGAATTGAATTCGGGACCTTACCCTTGCCAAGCAGGCGCTTGTGCCGCTAAGCTATATCCCCAGCTTGGCAACATTGTAAATGACATTCCCCGATGATTTCCCTCTCTCCTGTTTTTTTTTTTCTTTCTTTCTTTTGAGACAGGGTCTCACTATATAGTCCAGGCTGGCCTCGAATTCATGGCAGTCCTCCTGCCTTGGTCTCCCGAGTGCTGGGATTAAGAAGATGGTTTAAAACAGCAGCATATATTTTAATTTATTTATTGTTCAGACTGATCTATGCTTAGTAATGGCTGAGCCAGTCATCAGGGAAGACCTCAAAGAAAGTAGTCTAGGTATATAAGAGAGAAGGTTCTGGGCAAATGGAAGTAAATTTTAAAACCCTCTGGCTAAGGAATACCACCAACTCCTAGAGTGCCCAGTCTGTATGTAGGACACCAGCAGCTTAACCTGCAGACATGCTTACTCGGTTTCACATTTTTTGGGAGTACTTTGTAATGGGTGATCTTTTTCATTCCCTCCCTCCCTCCCTCCCTGTATTACTGAAATTGACATCGAAAACACCACAGTATTGAATATTTGTTGATATGAGTCCATGTTTGGGTGGGGGCCAGTAACAGAGATGGCACCCAAGATATCTGCCTCTAGGTGGATCGTGTGCTCATTCCAAGTCAACTCTCAAAAGCCTGTTCTTGTGGAAATTGGGCACCAAGAAATAGTGTAGTGTTTTCTTTTGTTTGTATTTTTGAGATAGGGTCTCGCTATGCAGTTCAGGCTGGCCTTGAGCTCACTTTGTAGCCCAGACTGGTCTCGAACTCACAACAATCCTCCTGCCTCAGCCTCGCAAGTGCTGGGATTACAGGTGTATGCCACCAAGCCTGGCTCTTTGAAGTCTTTTCAATATCAATTTCAATAATACTAGAAGGAAGAAAGAATGGAGACAGAGAAGACCGTCCACTGCAGTGATCCCTGAAGTGTAAAATGAGAAAGTAGGTCTGCCTGTTAAGTCATTGGTGTCCTACATACAGGTTGGGGGCCTAGGAAGTGGCCTTGTTATATTGGGTTTGGCTTTCATTTGAAGTAACATTTAATATTTCATACTAAAAGACTGTTAGGCTGAAAAGAATTGCACAGGTTGCTGATGCGGAAGTATGTGAAGGATATTTGCTTAATATCTAGCACAGGATGTTGCAAAGAGGTAACAAATGGGCTGACAGTGTATTTTGGAGCACAGCGTATGCCAATCATTCTTAGCAAGTTCTGGGGACACGAATTGTCATTTTCCTGACAAACCTGTACCTCCTCCTAACTTTCCTCTTTCTATAAATAGCTGGAATCCTGACTCATATTTGCTGCCTCCTCCCTTCCGCATCCTACATTAGGTGGAATTTCCAAACCTTATCTCTCTCCTTTAGTCCCTCCTCTCCATCCCTGCTGCCACATAATGGTGCCAGTCTGCCTTTTGTTTACCTGGTGTCTCAGCTTCCAAAGGCCGCCCTGTACAGAGCAGCCCTCCTTGGTGCTGGCTCTCTACCGTTATGTCTCTGGGTTCATGTCAGTTTCCCCAGGATTCTCTTTCAACTATTTATCTCCTGTTTAAGCAGATTCTTTTATTGAAGTCATCCTACTTGAGATATTTATTGTGGCCATGGTTGCTTCAAGGATTGGCTCTCCCTCCTCTGGGAGCTTACAGGGTATGCCTATGGGCACCACTGCAGCCAACTTTGTGCCAAGAGGGCACCGCCACCAACATCAACATCTTTGTATTTCGAATAGAGCCTAGCATGTTGCTTTGGCACTGAAAAGTGGCCATAGTTTGGTCTGTGAATGGGTAAGTGAATGAATGAGAATTGCTTGTGAGTTTATGGGATTTCCAAAAGTCAAATGTGCTAGCGCCAACCTTAGATTTTCCTTCATTTGTCTTCAATTTCAAAAATTTGTCTACTGAAATAAGATTGGGAAGATACATTAGAGATTACGGGCTTAAGCCAGGAGTGTCAGAAAAACAGCAGTTAAGGAATATGGGTGTAATATGTTGAGGTTTGAATGTGTGGCAATAGGGGATTCAATACATTAATACTGTGTTTCTTATTTCTTTTCTTTTCTTTTTTTGAGCCTGGGTTTCACTGTGCAGTTCAGGCTGGCTTTGAACTCACTTTGTAGCCCAGGCTGGCCTCAAACTTGCACTGATCCTCCTGCCTCAGCTTGCTGAGTGCTGGGACTACAGGTGTGCACTGCCACACCCAGCTTGCTTTGGTTTGCTCTTTTTCTTTCTTTTTCTCTTTCTGTCCTCCCTTTCTCCCCTCCTTTTCTTTCTTTCTTTCTTTCTTTCTTTCTTTCTTTCTTTCTTTCTTTCTTTCTTTCTTTCTTTCTTTCTTTCTTTCTCTTGCTTCTCTCTCTCTCTGTCTCTCTCTCTCTCGACAGGGTCTTGCTATGTAGTCCAGCCTGGCCTTGAACTCATTGTGTAACACAGCTGGCTTTGAGCTCAGTGATCCTCTTGCCTCAGCCTCCCCAGTACTGGGATTACAGGCATGTATCATAATCCATGATCATTCAATACCTTATTTTTGAAGTCCTTTGTGTATTTCCTTAGAATTGTGTTTGTGCATGTGTTCTGTATCTACCTAAGATGATATGCCACTTTGTAAAGTTCTCAGTGGCTAAAGGAATGGCAATAAAAGAATGATAATAAGCTTTTTTAAAGTTTAAAAAAATATTAGAATTCCTTGTTTTTGGTTACTGGGGATTAAATCTAGAGCCTTTACACTAACCTGCATCCTCAGCCCTTTTTTATATTTATTTTTAAATTTTTAGACAGTGTCTTGCTAAGGCCTTGAGTTGTCCAGGCTGGGCTCAACCTTGCAAACCTTCTACCTCAGCCTTCCAGACTGCTGAGATTATATGCACACACTACTATGCCCAGCCTTAAAACATTTTAAACTAGCTTCCTATACATCTGTTGATTGCCTTGCATGTGTTATATATGGGGAGCAGCCCACGGATCAAGATGAAGCCTCTACCTTAAACTGAGTGTCCAGTTAGATAATAGGACTTTCCATCTGGGCGCTACTGCTATGCAGATGTCAGAGTGACTTCCAGTTCACTGTTTCGGTGTGGGAGCGCTGCCCTTGACATCCTGTTATGTAGGGGAAGAAATAGAAGCTCACAGACAGTGTCAGGACTCAATTCTCTGACTCAGCCCATTATGGTTTGTGTCTAGATGTCCCCCAAAGCACTCACAGGACTTTTTCAGAGGTGGCTGAATCTAGAGTGTGTGATGCTGGGGTTAAGGGAGTGTGATTAGTAAATCAGTCCACTGATTGGTTTGGCACAGTTAGGGTTAGGACTAAGGGTGTGTGTGCTGCACCCACCCTAGGGCAGGTAGCCTGCATACAATATAAGGGATAGAGAGAGTCTTGTCTCTCCTTTGTTGCTTTTGCTGTCTTCTGGGTGCCATGGTCTGTTCTCTGCCATGTGCCATTGTGCCTTGGAGCCAGCAGATTGTGGATTTAAACCTCTACAAACTGTGAGCTAAATAAACCTCTTCCCCTTTAACTCTGGGTGTTGGGTATTTTTTCCCAGCAATGCGAAAAGCGACCAAGACACAGCCCTTGCAAAGAGTGTCTACTCATTTCCCATCCTCACTGGGGTCTTGTCCAAGACCCATCTCCTGTTTCCTGAATTCCTAGGAGGACTCGTAAAACTCAGCGTACACACTAGTTGTACCTATGGCTATGCTTTATTTTTTTTAAAAAAGGATCCAAACAAAGCACACTCAGCAAAGAAAGGGGAAGGGGGCACGAGGCAAAGTTCAGGGAAAATAAGATGCAAGCTTCCAAGGATCTTCTAGTGGTATCATACAAGACACATTTAATTCCTGCAGCAACAGGTTGTGACAATGCATGTGAAACATTGCTGACCAGGGACACGCATTGGAGACTTAGAGACCAGGGGTTTTGCTAGGGCTGCTCACAGGGGTACCTTCTGCTTGGCATGTACCTAATACCAGGTACCCAGAAGGGAAAGCAGATACTCAACATATATCATGTTATTGTGTAAGCAGCTTAGGCAGTGAGTCACCTTATCCATTAGGGAATAGTGGGAACCTTTTGGAAGTTCAGAGGTCCCAGATGCCAGTTAAGGGCCAACCTTGGAAGCAGGCTTTGGAAAGGATGTGCAGTCTCAGGCCTACTATGTGAATGAACTTTTTTTGTGGTACTAGGGATTGAAGCTAGGTTTTCATATTGAGCCACACTCCCCCCTTTTTAGATTTTGAGACAAGGTCTTCTTCATAAGTTGCTAAATTGCCTATACTATATTGAGCTCAAACTTGGAATCTTCCTGCCTCAGCCTTGGATTACAGGTGTGCACCTGCTGCTGATGTGCGTGAGATTATAGGCGTGCTCCAGCTACTGAATCTTGTAATTTCCATGGGAAGAGGGGAGGATTTGTTGGTCCATGATGAGGGCCTCCTGAGTAGTTTGGAATTGTTTGTGACAGTGAGCACACACTACACTTGGCTGTGTTGTTTACTGCTCTCCTGCGCTGCCAACAGCATGCAAGGCAGGGTGGCCTGTTTCCTGGACAACTGTGCCAGACACTGGCATGTGGGAAGGAGGAGATGGTAAGAACCACCCCTGAACAAAATTGTAACTGGCAGCTTGCTGTGTGCTGAATCATGCACCAGGTGTCACCACACAGAGATGTGGCTTTCGGAAGCACCTTTCATGACCATATGCTGGAGTAAAGTGTCACGGAATTTTGGAATCATGCCGGGTGCTACCTGCTTTTTTCTTTTATGTGTGATGGTTTCGAGCAACTGTTTCCGTGTTTAAGAGGTCTCCGAGTTCTGATCACTTAGTGGTGCTTAGCTCCTTCTGGCACCTCGTCACGTGCTCAGCCACAGCTCTGCACATTTAACACCAATTTAACAATCCCACACCATTTGATCTGCAGTGCTGGGCCCTTGCCCAAAACCAAGAAGAGGGCGGATGGCATTGCAGTGCTTGATGGGAAGCTTGCAGATCGTGTTGTCCTTTGAAGCAATATTGGGTGCTGCTGTAATACCGTATGTGGCTTCTCTGGGGTTACCAGGTGCAGTCCTGATGCCAGGCAGATTTTCAGCCCTTGCAAGCTTGGTCCACCTCCCTTTCTTCTGTTTCTCCCCTTCCCCTGACCTTGATTCTTCTTTGGCCTGGCTTGTTTTACTCCCCCTCCACAAAACGTGTGCTTTCTTTTTTTCTTTTTTCTTTTTTCTTTTTTTTGTCTTTTTGAGACAGGGTCTCACTTCATGGTTCAGGCTGGCCTTGAGCTCACTTTGTAGCCCAGGCTGGTCTTGAACTCGCAATGATCCTCCTGCCTCAGCCTCCCAAGGGCTAGGATTACAGGAGTGTGCCACCATGCCCGGCTTCACTATGTGCCTTTTATTCTCCCTTTATGATCTGCATGCCTGCTAGGAGGACTCCTCCTCATTGCTATTGAGATCCCAGCTAGACAGTTTTAATGTCAGGGTTATCTCAATATGGACATGCCTGCATTCCTCCAGCAAAAACCTGGAGGAATCCTTTCTCTGGATGCCCTTTGTTCATTATGACGTTTGGTCATGCACCCCTGTTAGCTAGTTGTTGGTCCATCTCCTTTCATTAGACCAACACTTCCCTCCTTCTCACCAGAGCAGGGTATCTTTACTGTGTTGTCCTTAGGAGGCTGGTCATAGTGCTTTATACAGTAGACTCTCAACTTTCAGAGAAGTCTTTTTATAGAAAACATTTTGTACGCTAGAGATGTAGCTGTGTAGTAGAGTATATGGTTAGCATGAGTGAAGCCCTAGTTAGGTTCAATTCCCAGCATCAGCACCCGCCACCCCAAAAAAGAAGAAAACTCACTTTGTAATGTTATATTTTTCATGCTATAAAGACCCAGCAGTCTGGACTGTACCCAGGGAGAGTCACCAAACTGGTGGAGAAAGGAGTGACCACAGGGACTAAATATGTCCCAGCTTGTCGGCCTCTTTTTCTTAAATTTAGCATGAGCCAAGGGTACACAAGGGTATTGAGAGATGGTTGTATTAAATTATGTATAAAATGCCAGGGGTAGTGGCGCACACCTGCGATCCCAGCACCTGGGAGGCTGAAGCAGCTGTGAGTTCGAGGTCAGCCTGAACTACAAAGTGAGACTTTGTCTCAAAAGATGCTTGGTAGCTTCTTCTTTGGGAAACACCAAATGGTGGGTGATTTTGGTGCAGGGAGAGGACCTGAAGGCCCTTAGGGAGTCAGGAATGGGTGGTTGCAATGGCTTTCATAGAGGCTTCAGCAGTGGCCTGTGAGGCTACGATCCCAGCTGTGATAGGGGCTGGGGCCAAGGCCAAGGGTCTCACAGAGGCAAGGTGAAGACAACAGTGGATCGTCATCACCAAGCTGGCCTGCTGATACAGGACATGCAGATCAAGTCCATGGAGGAGGTCTGTGTTTTCTCCCTGCTCAGTAAGGAGTCTGGGATCATTGACATTTTCCTGGGGCATCCCTCAAGAATAAGTTTTGAAGGTTATACTAGTGTAGAAGCAGATTTGTGCTGGCCAGGGCACCAGGTTCAAAGCATTTGTTGCCGTCAGTGACTGCAATAGTCATGTTGGTCTGGATGTTGTGTGCTCCAAGGAGTAGCCACTGCTGTCTGAGCCATACCATGGAAAGGCTACTGGAGAACAAGACTGGCCAGCTCCACACTGTCCCTTGCAAGGTGACAGGTCACTGTACCTCTGTTAGTGTACCTCCTCCCCTCCACTGGTGACACTGGCATCATCTCAGCCCCACGTCTAAGAAAGTCCAGATGATGGTGGTACGGGTGACTGCTGCACCTCTGCCACGGGCTGCACTGCCTCTCTGGGCACCTTTGCCAAGGCCACTTTGACACCATTTCCAAGGTATATAGCTCTCCAACCCTGGCTTCTGAAAAGAGACCGTTGTTCACCAAGTCTCCCTGCCAGTAATTCACTGACTATCTTGTGAAAATCCACACTAGAGTCTCCATGCAGAGGACTCAGGCTCCAGATATACCTGCATCATAGGGTTTCTACGTAAGAAAAATAAATTGAATGAAACCTAAGAACAAATGGTAACAAAATAATCCCCTGTTACGAAGAGTTTTAAACATATATAAGAGTAAACAGTAGTATAATGGTGCCTCCTGTTTGTGTGTTACCTAACTTCACCAGTGATTAACTTCTAGGCCAATCTTATTTCTTCTCAGCCTCCTTCTCATCATTTTAAAGTGACCCCCCCAAGTATATTTCACCTATAAATGTTTCATTGTCTCTCTCTGTCTCTCTCTTGAGACAGGGTCTCACTATGTAATTCTGGCTAGCATTGAACTCACTATGTAGCCCAGGCTGGCCTGGAGCTCATGGTGGTCCTCCTGCCTCAGCCTTCCAAGCGTTGGGATTACAGGTATGTGCCACCATGCCAAGCTTTGTTGTGTATTTCTAAAACACCCACAATACTATTGTTACAACTGAAACAAATTAATGTGAATTTTTTTTATTATCATACAATGTCCGGTCAGTTAATGGTTCAAAAATCTCAAATGTCATAATTGGGTTTATTGGATACATTTGTTTGTAGCAAGGTCCAAAAAGAATTTTTCCTTTCCCTTTCCTTCCCTTTCCCCTCCTTCCTCCCTTGTTTCCCTTCCCATTTGAATATGTTCTTCCTATTTGCCCATGTCTGTCCTACCTTATGCTCCTCATTTATCCTTCGGGCTTCTCACACAAGAGAAGCAATGCAATATTATGAAATATTTCAACTTGTGTGTTCAATTTATTTCACTTAAGATTGTGGTCTTGAAGTGCATCTGTTTTCCTACAGATGATTCACATTTATCCTTCATTATGGCAGATTACTATTCCATTGTGTATAAATACCACTTTTTCTCTTCCTTCATCTTTGATAGGCATATAGGCTGTTTCCAAGATTGAGCTATTATAATGTGCTGATGTAAACATAGGTATGTATATGTCAGTGTGGTATGATTCTTTCAGTTCTTTCAGGAAGATACCTACAAGGGGAATAGTTGGGTCAAATGGAAGCTCTAGTTCTAGCTCTCTGAGGAATCTCCATACCAACCTCAACAATGGTTGTACCAGTTTACACTCCCACCAGCAATAGAGAAGGGTTCTTTTTTTCCCCATAGCCTCACTGGTATGTGTTATTGGTTGATTTCTTGATGATAGCCATTCTTTCTGGGATGAGATGGAGTCTTGGTGTTGTTTTAATTTGCATTTGTTGAATGACCAGTGGTGTTGAGCATTTTTGCATGTATTTATTTTCTGTTTGTACGTATTCATCTGAGAAATGTCTACTCATTTCAGATGCCCATTTTTGGACTGGGTCTCTAAATTTGGAGGGTCTTTTTTTTGAGTTCTTTATATATTCTAGATGTTAGTCCTTTGAGGAGTAGCTGGTAACATTTTTTCCCACACTGTGGGTTGTCTCTTCACTCTTGGTAGTTTCTTTTGCTGTGAAGAAGCTTTTTAATTTGATGTGATCCTCCTTGTTGATTCGTTGTAATATTTCCTGTGTGATTGGGTCTTTGTTCATTAAGTCTTTGCCTATACCTATGTCTTCTTGTTTTCTACCAGTTATGTCTTCTAGGAGATTAAATGTTTCCATTTCAGTATTCCATTGCCATTTTAGTTAGTGCATGATGGAAGGTATGAGTCTAGGTTCAATTTCTGGCATGTGGAAAGCAAGTTTTCTCAGCACCATTTGTTAAAGAGGCTAACTTTCTTCTAGTGAAGGTGTTTGACCCCTTTGTCAAAGATAAGGTAGTCAGGGGTGCTTGGAGTTGTTTCTGGCTCTTCTGTTCTGTTCCACTGATCCTTGGATCTGGTTTTTTGTTTGTTTGTTTGTTTCTGTCAGTATCATGCTGTTTGTATCATAGTGGCTTTGTAGTGTAACTTCAAATCAGGGATTGTGACACTCCCTGCCTTGCCCTTTTTGCCCCGAATTCCTTTTTTTCTCCCTCCAGAATTGCTTTTGCTATTTTAGGTCTCTTCTAGTACCATATAAATTTTAGGATTATTTTCTGTAGTTCTGTGTGGTATGCTATTGGCATTTTGATTGGAATTAAATCCGTGTAACAGTTTTGGAAGTATGGCCATTTTCACTGTATTGGTCCTGCCTATCAAAGAACAGGGGATATCCTTCCATTTTCTGATATTCCTTTCCATCTCCTTTTTGAGAATACTATAGTTTTTAACGTATGGATCTTTCACGCTCTTTGTTAGATTGATTTCTAAGTGTTTGTGTTTGATTTTCTTGATGCTATTGTGAAAGGTGCTGTTTCCCTAATTTCTCTCTCAAGTGAGTTTGTTATTTGTGTTCAGGAATGCATTGATTTTTGAGGATTGACTTTGTATCCTGCTGTGCTGCTGAATTTGGTTATTAAATCTAGAAGTCTTTTGGTGGAGTTTTTTAGGTTGTTGTGGTCAGGGTTTATAAGGAAATCAATTTAAGACAGGACACATAATTTATAAGATTATTTTATAGTAGTCACACAAAGAGTCATATACAAAGAGTGCAGGAAATCTGTCCACACACTAAAGACCTATGGCAATGCCCCCCACTAGTCCAACTGGAGGCCAAGAGCCCACGACAATGTCTCATGCAGGCCTGTTTCAAAGATCTGTGCTAAGAAGGCCCCAAGGTCAGCGGTGGAAGCTAGAAAGTCTGTGCCAGTGGGATGGCCAGGGTGAGGGATCTGCCCTGGAGCCAGGAAGTGACAGTTAAAGTAAGAACCAGAGCTCCCCTGAAAAGCACCACATCCATCCTCAGCAACAGCGAAGTCTCGAGCTCCTCTAAGAACAGCTGAGCCCACATCTGGAAGGCCAGTGTGACAAGCCTTTCCAGACATTGAACAGCACACCACCTTCCCCTGCAGAGCAAAGAAGTGATGTTTGGAGTAAGGACCAGAGCTCCCCAAAGTAAACCACAGCCATTCTCAGTGACAACGAGATCCCAAGCTCCTCCAGTGATGAGAAGAGCTGAGTTCATATCAGGAAAGCCAGCATGACAAGCTCCTCCAGGAGAACCAACAGCCCCAAGAAAACCAGCAGCTCCTTAACAGCATTGCTTCTTCTTCAGTTCTCCTTTTTATTTTGTTGGCAACAATCCTCAGGTGGGCCTTCTACATCCAGGACCACACTGATTCACTTCAGCTGGGTGTTACATGTTGACCACCAGTTGTCAGTTCACCATAGGGGTCTTCTATGTAGAGTATAATGTCGTTAGCAAATAATGATAATTTAACGTTTTCCTTTCCTATCTATATTCCTTTTATTTGTTTCTCTTGGCTAATGTTTCCAGAACTATACTGAACAGAAATGGTGATAGTGGGCATCCTTGTTCCTGATTTTAGAGTGAAATTTTTGAGTTTTTCACCATTTAGTATGATGTTGACCGTTGGTCTTAGATGGCTTTTTATCAGGTTGAGATAAAGACCTTATATTCCAGTGCTCCATAGGGCTTTTATCATGAATGGGCATTGCACTTTGTGAAATGCTTTTTTTCTGCATCTATTGCGATGATCATGTGGTTTGTGTTCTTGGTTCTGTTAATGTGGTGTATTACATTTATTGATTTGCACATGTTGAATCATCCCTGCATCCCTGGGATGAATCTGACTCGGTCATGGTGTATAATCTTCATGATGATTTGCTGAATTTTGTTTGCCAGTATCTTCCTAAGGATTTCTGCATCCATGTTCATTAAGAAGACTGGCCTATAGTTTTTTTTTTTGTTGTGGGGGGTTGGATCCTTCTCAGGTTTTGGTATCAGGGTAATGCTTGCCTCTAGGAGTGAGTTTGGTAGTACTGCTTCCATTTCAATTTCATTAAAGAGTTTTAGGCATAGTAGCATTAGATCATCTCTAACATTCTTGTAGAATTCAGCAGTGAATCCACCAGGACCAGAGCTTTCCTTTGTTGGTAGTCTTTTTTTAATTACTTCTTCAATTTCATTGGCTGATATTGGATTATTTAGAATTTTATATCTTCTTGATCCAGCTTTGGTAATTCATATATATCTAGGAATCTGTCCATTTCTTCTGGGTTTTTCATCTTGTTAGACTGCAGGTTCTCAAAGTAGATTTTGATGATCTGAATTTCTGCAGGATCTGTTGTGATTTTCTCTTTTCATTCTTAATTGCATGGATTTGTCTTTTCTGTCCTTTTTTAAAGGTTGGCTAAGGGTTTGTCTATTTTATTTAATCTCTCAAAGAACCAGCTCTTCTATTCATGAGTCCTTGTATTGTTTTCTTAGTTTCAAATGCATAATTTCTGCACTGACCTTTATAATTTCCTCCCTTATATGTTTAGCTCCCTTTGAGTCTAGCTTACTCTTCTTTTTGTAGAATCCTGAGGTTTAACATTAGGTTATTTATTTGGGCTTGCTCTGTTTTTCTGATGTAGGAATTCACCACTATAAATTTCCCTTGTAGGACTGCTTTCATTGTATCCCATGAGTTTCCACATGTCATATTGGCCTTATTGTTTAATGTAGAAACTAATTTCTTCTTTAATTTCATCTGTGACCCATTGGTTGTTCAGGAGAGTGTTATTTAATTTCCATGTGTTTATGTAGTTTTTGTGGTTTCTTTTGCCATTGATTTCTGATTTCATTACAGTATTATTTAATAATATGCATGGGATAATTTCAGTGCCTTTACATTTACTTAAGTATGTTCTGTGAAGCTAGTATGTGGTCTGTTTTGAAGAAAGTCTTGTGTGCTGCTGAAAAGAATGTGTATTCTGTTTTTGTTGGGTAGAACACTCTGTAGATATCTATTAAGTTGATTTGTTAAAAGGTTTCATTCAGGAATTATCTTATTTCTCTATTTTGAAAGATATTTTTTCTGAGTATATCAATCTCTAATTTTTTTGTTAATTTTTTTTGTTTAGTTGATCTGTTTGCAACAGTGGGGTATTGAGGTCTTCCATTGTATTAGTGCTTATCTTAATTTTCAAATTAATTAGTGCTTGTTTTATATAATTGGGTGTGCTGACATTTGGTATATTTATATTTTTTTATTATTATGTCTTCCTCTTGGATTGTTTCCTTAACAAGTATATTGTGACCTTCTTTGTCTTTTCTGATCAGTCTTT